>NW_028230437.1:23099055-23339055 GCF_043228905.1 Azolla caroliniana
ACATCACCTCTTCTTCATTGTCTCTGGAATCACCTTCATAGACATCATTATAACTCCAAAAATTAGAATAATGATATGAGGGAACCTGTTGAATCGGACATTGCAAGTAGGCTGGTTGTTGGCTCATGACCGATCCACAATTATTATAGCTTGGATTTATGGTATATGACGCCGATAATCCATATGCTTCACCGAATAACAACTTCTTCAATTGTTGATCATAACTTTGACATACTCGAAGCAAATCATGGAAAGATCTTGGGTACTTCATATGCACTTCATATTGAAAATATGGATCTAGCCCTGCTTTGAATCTTTCCATCTTGAAGTATACATCTTCAACGCCTCCAACAAGTCCAATCCAAGTGGACCATATATCCAAAAACGTCTTCTCATACTCGAGGTAGCACATTGGTGAAACCATACGCAATTGGAAAAGTTCTCTTCGTAGATCTGTCGCATCGCGAACTCCATATCGTGCCATTAGTTTGATGATGAATCAGTAGATCCAACCATCAATTAGTGGACAACCGTTCCTCCCGTTATACAGAAAGGATCGGCCCTCCCATAAGGGGGGCGCAAGCATGCTTTAGAAATGAAAGGAACACCTTGCGAGTACACCCCTAAAGTTTTTCCCGTAGTTCCATTAATGCCTTTCCTCTCTGTCATGTAAGGTCTCACGTGAAGCTTGGGTATGCACACTCATGCAGCTTTTCGTAGCAACATCATGTTGCGCGTGTAAGTTTTTGAGAAGGAAAAAAAAAACGTGGCATTCAAAATTGGGGGTGGTCAGTGGACAAAAAATGGCAGATGCGGTCTGAGTGATGTGGACGATTATTGCATGTCTGTCTCTATCAATCTGAACACGGCTCACGTAGATGGAATATTCATGCAACCCACATGTGACACCACCTAAATCTCGATTCTCCCCTTTTACAGCAAGCCAAATTTGCACACACATCTTCTTTCTTCATGTGCCATGTTGTTGTTGTAGTAAATCACAATTAGAAAGCAAATAGAGACTCACTCGGGTTTCGCCCCGCTTCTGATATTCAAACTCTCTCGACTTTAATAATGCAAACCAACCTGAAATCAATTTATAGAGATTCATTCGAGTTTCGCCTCGCTTCTAATATTCAAACTCTCTATAATGCAAACCAAACCAAAGTTTCGCAACTAATTGCTTTGTACCCTCTCTCTCTCTCTCTCTCTCTCTCTCTCTCTCTCTTTCGTAAATAATGGTTTTCATTACGAAAGAAAAAAACACCACCATGACTAACTTACTACAAAGTATAGAACCCTTCTATCTAGGGATCTAAAGAATACTACGACAACAAACTCAATGCCACCCTACACACCAATTCAAATGGCGAGTATGATGATATGTGACCTTGCAAAGTTCTCTCTCTTCTCGTTTGAGATTTCGTGACTTCTCTAGCATTGTCAATTGCCACAAAAGAAGTCCGTTTAACTTTAGAACATATTTTCTCACCCCAACTTGCAAATAAAAAATGAAGGCATTCCGCATATTCCAATTGAACCATAGCCCCCAATACCTCAAGAACTCAAAATATAATTTGAAAATGAGGCATCAGTTCATTGTTCTTCATATGTGCAAAAACCCAACTGAAGGAAGATAGAGTTACTCCTGTTAGAGACATCCACACTAAACCGATACACCTCCAAACCATCATTGCCATTGGGCATGAAATAAATCGATGCCTAATATGTTCCAATTCCACTGAACAAAAGAAACACAATCCTTTAGTAATGTTTCTTTTTTTTTAATGCATCCCCTAATGGTAAAGCTCCAACCATAACTCTCCAAATAAATACCTTGGCTCGTAGCATCAATCGAGAACACCAACCTGCCTTGATCACATGAAACCACCAAGTAATGAATGGGCTTATGAAAACCCCATATCTTTATAACCATTTCTTCCAACCACTTATGTTTGTCAATCAACTTGTGATAAGCAACATTCGTGGCGATCATAGTCAATCTCTTCGTCTCTCTCTCTCTGTCTCTGTCTGTTTGTCTCTGTCTCTCTCTTTGTCTGTCTGTCTGTCTCTCTTTGTGTGTGTGTGTTCTTTTTTTATTTGTTTTGCATAATATCTTCTATCATCGGGCACATTGAGGTATGTATGCACTGCCACGCGACAATTAGTCGTCACTCCGACTTGGGCGAGCCAAGAGTGAGTGAGTTAAAAGAAGGCTTTTCAGTTGTACCCAGGCCCCATGGGGGACATCTTATGTTACTTCTTTGTTATATTGCATTTGGCCGCACCCTAAACCCTAAACCCTAAACCTTAAACCCTAAAATCCCACAGGAAAAGAGGATTTGGCTACACAGCCTGAATGAAGAATGGCAGTGGGTCTCTTCCCCCCCATGAAGAGAGATAATCGATCCTCCCTCCCCTGGGGGCTGGCAAGGATGGAGGAGATGGTTTCTTTTAGGGAGATAGCAGAGAGGTGGGGGGATTATTGCTTTCACCTCAGGGCAAATGTGCCTTTTGTTAATGACATGGAATTCAGTCTGTAGAGGCAGAGACAATGAGAAGATGATTTGAGATTGCATAACCCTCTCTCTCTCATCATCAGGATATGACATGCTCCACTGCAAGAGAAAGCTAGACAGCGTGCGATGCAGAACAGGTAGAAATATAAAGTCCTCTTCATGCTTTCTCTTTTTTCGCGTTTTAGGAAGACATTATACACTCTAAACATGAATGCATTTTATGTATATGCATATGTCTGTACCCTGTCTGTACATGGACTTGCACGTGCATGCATATGTATGTGTACGTGTTATTGTGACCTACTGAGCATCTCGCTGTAAATATTTCTTGTTGTGGGTTTTCACGTCACATTGAGGTTTTCCATCAGTACTAATATTCAATGTATCACAATAAAAAGGTATATGTATGTACATAGAGTTCTGGTAACATGTTGCCTGCAAGAGAGAAAGATTATGATCTCTTTTCTGAAGTTGTATATTTATAACATGATGTATTGAGGTTAGGCATGATGCCATGTCATCATAAATTTTGGTTTTAAACAAACAAGCTTTTATATACACAGGCCCAATCATGTGTATGTCACATTTATTTGCAGATGTATTATGTATATGTTGATCTTGATGTCCGAGTCCAGGTCCATATGCATGTGTACGTGTACGTCATGTGTATATGTGTGTGCATGTATATTGGATCATGATAACATGATATAACATCTTCCACTTCAATTCATATGCAGGGGAACTTCCTTGCATGAGATACATAGTCTTTGTGATAAAGGAGAGATAATCCAAGCTGTAAATATTATAAAGCAGCTACAAAAATGTGGAGAAGACATCCCAGCCAATGCTCTTATGACAATTTTACAAAGTTGCATTAGGAAGAAAGATGTGAAATCTGGAAAAGAGGTATCTTCTCTCATTAAGAGATGTGGATTGGAAACAAGTAGTTTTTTCGGTACACACCTAATTCGGTTATTTACTCTATGTGGAAACTTGTTAGATGCACAAAGAATCTTCTCTCAACTTCATGAACAGAGCGAGTTTTCATGGAGTGCTATCATATTGGCGCATGCAGCACTTGGAAAGGAGGCAAAAGCGTTAGAGTTATTCAGACAAATGAAAATGTCTGAATTCAGATGTGATGGACATGTCTTTGTTGCAGTTCTTAAAGCATGCTCACAAATGTCTGCATTAGAACACGGGGAGCTTATCCATATGCATATTGTTGAGGATGGATATGATTCAAATGTATTTGTTGCAAACTCACTTATTAGTATGTATGCTAAATGCAGAGCAATAGAAGATGCTTGCAAGATTTTTAAGGCGTTGTCAATAAACCGTGATATGGTATCGTGGAGTGCATTACTCTCTGCCTATGTTCAAAATGGTTATAATGAAGAAGCCCTACAGCTGTTTATATTAATGCAAAAAGATGGTATTAAGCCAGACAAAGTCATCATTGTCAGTGTGTTAAATGCATGCTCTGGTTTAAATGCTCTTGATAATGCGAGATTGATACATAACCTCATAATATATGATGATATTGGTTATGATTCATTCATCCAAAGTTGTCTCATCGACATGTATGCAAATCTTGGACGAGTTAAAGAAGCACGTGCAGTATTTGACAGAGTGTTGGACCCTTGTCTCATTACATGGAATGCAATGATATCAGGATATACAAAACATGGGCAAAATGGTTATGAAGCACTTAAGCTTTTTACTCAAATGAAGTTAAAAGGGCGTGCTGCAGATACAGCAACTCACCTTAGCCTTATTAAAGCTGGAGCATGCATTGGAGATTTGGACAAGGGAAAATTCATACATTTGTATATTATAGAGTGTGATCATCCAACTGATATAATTATTGAGAATGCCCTTATTGATCTTTACACGAAATGTAGCCATCTTGAAGGTGTATGTAAAGTGTTTATTAAAATGAAGAAACGAACTTTAGTGACATGGAATTCTATAATTGGCGCATATTCTCAGCTTGGATGTGGTCAGGAATCTCTTTACTATTATTACTACATGCAGCAAGAGGGTATGGATCCTGACAATGTAACATTTGTAAGCTTGTTAAAAGCATGTTCCACTATGTTCGCCTTAGTACAAGGGAGGTTAATCCATGCTCATATCATGGAAGAAGCTTGTGAAATGGATAGATTGATTGCGAATACTATCATTGATATGTATGCGAAGTGTGGATGCCTTGAGGATGCACTTCTTGTTTTTGATAAAATGGAAGAAGACAAGGATGTGGTGAGTTGGAGTGCAATGATGGAGGGCTTCTCCAAGTGTGACGAATTCAGTAAAGTTGTCGGGTGCTTCAAAGACATGCAAGAACAAGGTGTAAAACCAAATGCAGTGACGTTCCTTTGTCTTTTGTCTGTCTGTAGCCATTTGGGTCTTGTTTATGAAGGACGTAATTTTTTCAGGATGATGACCAAAGAGTATTATAATGTTACACCGACAATCGAACATTATGGTTGTATGATAGATCTTCTTGCGCACACAGGGCAATTTGATGAGGCACGACAGTTGCTTCACTCAATGCCCTCTGAATTTAACCCAGTAGGATGCATCTCCCTTATTAATCATTATAGTTTTGAATTGGACGTGGCAAGTGGGAAGTAATGTGTCTGGGTATCTTCATTAGTGAATGGATAATGTCAGAATCTTGAGAGGTGTGTAGAGGGGAAAAAGAGGTGAGGTTCCTTTGCAATCACCGGAGAGATGTCGTACACATTTTGTGGCAAGGTGGATGTGAGGGCATAAAAGCCCAAGAATATGCCCAAAATAACTGTGAAGTTGGACATCAATAGAATTTATAGTTCATATCTTGGCAAAGATAGACCATTCACACTTTAAGCATGTTGGATACTAAGGTGAAGGTGGCAGAGGCAACAGGAGCTAGTTTAGTGTATTTGCGCCATGCATGATCGGTCATAGGTCAAGAGTTTAATATTTGTTATCTTGCCCTTGGTTGCCATAACTGGTAATTTGATCCTCTATATATAGTGGGTTGTTTTGTCCTTATTGTTGTGGATTTTCTGCAGGTCCGAGCATCAGTTCAGGATGTGCCCCTATATTTGGCAGTTGTAACAGATGAATGTTCTTTGTTGAGTACCTCTGTTAAAGTGGAAAACCTGTCCAGGGCCGCTCCTCGGAAACGGTTTTCATTCGATTTACCTGAGCTTGCTGTTTGTTCAGCATGTTGCTACCACAAGTCTGTCCTGTGGTTCTGCATCGGGCAGATATAGAACATTTGCTTCTTAAATTCGCAATTGGTTCCAGATGTGCCCTCCTTTTGGCAGTCGGAACAGATGAATGGTCTTTGTTGAATACCTCTGGTAAAGTGTACCATTGCCACCCTGGTAACCCCTTCAGGGGCCTCTTACACCAGAAACAGTTCTCATCTGATTTAACTGAGTTTGTTGCTTGTTCACTATGTTGCAATCACAATTCTCTGTGATGTGGTACTGTATCTGGCAGCTAATTTGCACATTTGCTTATTGATTGTGCAATTTGTTGATAAATGTCTGATGTTCAGGTATGCTATTCATTGAATGTGATGTCAGAATCCTACCTCTTAGTCTACTTTTGTTGGCTATGCAGCTATGGATGTGCTTGGTTGACCAGCCTGGATAGTGAATACCTTTTTGTTTCTCAGACTCCCCTTTATCTTGTCATCAAACATGACTACTGAGGAATCTATAGTGCACAGGATCGTCGAAGCCTATGCCTATAGCAATGGGTTAAAAAAATGCATTGTCAATGTTGGCATTTGTTTATGCTAATATTGTGTAAGGAAGGCAGTTTTTATTTTTGGTTATAAAAAGTGAGTCATATTTTCCGGAGAAATTATTACTTTCCGTGCGCTTGGAGAAGAGAAAACCATGGATTGACATGAATGTATGTGAAATATCCCAACTAGTATTAGGTTTGAAATCATGATCTTGATTTCATGAGTTACTGCTATACATCATAAGACCATTATTGGTCTTCACACGAACATGCTTATGGTATGTAAATGTATTAGCTCAATGTGTAGTTATTAAAGGGTTCAGAACCACTACAAATGGATCAATGTAAATGTTTCTTCTTCCCTCATCGTAGGAGAAGAACATGGGGATCAATTGGTGGAATATGCATAGATCAAATGCTTGGTGGAGGATGGTTTTAGAAATGTTCAGGGCAACACCTCAATTTCATTAGGTTGGAATGTGGTTTCACAACTTAACCATTGGGCCACATGAAGCTGGGTAATGCAAAACAGTTAGCAAGGGGAATGTACTTTTGGGCGATGTTTCATGCAATGATTTAGGATGGATTCACAATCACCCTCGTGGCAGAAATGAATTATTGGCTTAGTAGTGTGCATAATGACACTTTTACCTCATTGAAACAAGTTTTGTATTGAGACATATCCAGTACTAAACCCATGCTATTAATAGACAAACCAACCAAGCTAGTCATTCCACTTTTATTACTATTAGGGAAAATTCATGTTGCCAATGTAACCAAACTTACAATGATGGTGAAGAACAAACTGCACTAGCGAAATGACCAATAATGGATTAGTTAGGGTGAATTTAAAATGTCACCCATTTTCATATATAAAACTATTTCTAATTCATGTACAATTGGTTAAAACGTATATATAAATAAAGCATACAATTGTTGCTCGTTTTTCACATCATAGGTGTCACTATTACAAGATGTTGACATGTAAACAAATATTCTAGCTTGATTAATTATATAGTGTACGATGAAAACATCCTCACAAACCAATAAATATCTGAACCACATGTTTGGGAAGACCTCCTACAACCACTTAATCTAAACCAAAATTATGTGGAGAACAACTTGCAATTGGATTATCATCCCATATTCCCATGACCAACCAATATGTGGCATGTATGCTTTTGAAGACCTTCCTTCACAAAACAATCTTAATTAGGTCTTCAAATCGCATTTGCTTATGTATCTTGACATGAAAATTGACTGAGGCCACTTAGGTACATACTACATATGTTCATCCATATGCATAAACACACACACACACACATGAAAGTTACTAAGGTCTAAGACCACTCAAGTATGGATTTGGCCATAGTGTAAATCAAATTATGCTAGTTTAGTGTGTATTCCATTGACCAATCCATACGTGCCACTCATGTTCCTGAAGATGTCTCTTACATACATACATACATGTCGATGTGCCGACATTACCAATGTGGAAAGGCATTCGTGGATTAAGAATAGATAGATAGATATGTTTTTAATGTCCATGGGAGATTAATTGAGCTCCATGAGATGTGGCCTATGTGGTGGCATGGATCGAACTTGGGTTTTCACAATTTTATGTCTTTTGAGTGTGAATGGGAGGCTTCCCTCCTTAGAATAGGCTAGGTTTTCAACTCATGTGGAGGATTCCAATTAGTGAGCATACAAACAAACATACATACATACAATCAATCAATCTCCATACATAGAGACACACAGACACATGCATTCATACATACAGTCATTATCCATGCATCCATGCATCCATTCATCCATTTATCCATTTATCCATCCATCCATCCATACATACATACATACATACATACATACATACATACATACATACATACATATTTCTAATTAAGAGAAAGGTATCATTGTGTAGTACAATGGAAAGTTATGCAATGGTATCAGTGTACTTATGTTAAGCCTATGTAGCTGCAAGTTATTGTCTCACACAGGATGACACATAGAAACCCTAATCCTTGTTCCTACAGAAACAGAAGGATATTGCACTCTTATTCATCTTTTTTGCCCTGAAGCTCTGTATGAGAAACCCTAAATACAAAATATTGTCTCAATAGCTTCAGAGAAAACCCTAAAACTGTTTCACAGGGATTAAGGAAACCCGTATTCTGGTTAGAGCAGCAGAGGAATCCCTAATATTGTTTTCAGACTACACAAGAAATCCTAATACTGTTTTCAGAGAAGCAGCTTGAATCCTGATACTGTTTCACACCCCACTATTGTTTTTCCTCGTACATCCGAAACCCTAAGTTGCCTAAGAGAGATGGGCCCTGATTTAGTTGGAGAGGAACAATGGGAAAACCTAATTTTGTTTGAGGGAAATAGAAGAGACCTAATATGCTTTGAATAATATTGATCGAGAGGAACAAGGGAAACCCCAATATTGTTACTCTATGCAAATCAGAACCTCAAGATATTATTCGAATGAAACAAAGGAAACATTGACATCGTTTCAGAGAAACAGAGAAAACCACGCAGCAGTGTTTCGAGTTAACGTTTTTAGAGGAACACAGAAAACTACACAGCAGTGTTTCGAGTTATTTTATTCAGAGGAACAGATTAATCCATATTATTGTTTCTCTCCTGTAAGGGGCCATAACTTAAATCAGAACCCTAAGATTTGTATATCAGAATCCCCAGTATATATGTATGCATTTGAAAACCCTTTTTCGATTACAAAACCTGTTATTATTCAGGAAACTAATAGTCAAATAAGAAACTCTATTATATAAGCAATCACAAACAAGAAAATCATAAAAAATTTAAATGTTCGCTACTGAATTGGCTCCAAATAGCGATGGGGAATTCATTTGGATGTTCAGCATCAGGTGAACGGTTGGTGTCTGCTGCCCGTGACGGTGATCTTGTAGAAGCACGCGCCCTTTTGGAGCTCAACCCTCTGCTGGCAAAATACTCAACCTTTGGGGCTCTTAATTCCCCGCTTCACTTTGCATCAGCTAAGGGCCATAATGAGGTATTTACTTGCAGATTTCTAATTGATTGATTGGGCTATGTTCTCATTTAACATCATTATCTTTATTTGTTTTTGTTATTTGGTTATGTTTCTTAATTATAATCATTATCTTTTATTTGTCACATAGATCATGCTAGTTTTTATTTTAATTTTATGGTCTTGTTCTATTGTAATTATTATTATTTTGTCTCTCTAAATACCCCTGAGTTTGTTATGCCCTCAAAGGTACTTGATGTACCCCCAAAAATGATGCAAGGGATCGGTTCCCGTTGATTCATTCATTTAGCTGTGTTCTCAATTGTAATTGATTGCCTAGTCAGTGAAGCGAAGTATAATCTCTGAAAATTTTGAGAGAAAAAAGGCGGACGAAGAATATTGCATCCTTTGGCTATTTTCTACAGTAATGTTTGCCTTATCATGAAAATGAAATGTAAACTTTTTCTTTCTGCAAGTGCCTTGGATATTTTCGCTATTTCCACAATGCTGTTTGCGAACTTGTGAATGAGGGAGAAAAGGAATGAATTTGCATTGATACATTTGGCTGGATTCTAGAGTAATCCTTGCCTAATCATAAACACGGAACAGGCACTGATAGCCCTCGTATACTGATCAAACCTGTACTGATTTTTCTTAACAGTTTAACTGGAAGTAGATAAATAAAAACTAATTAATTCTTTTGTTATAAGAGCACTTGTTTTAGAAGTTTTTCTGAAAACATTTCTGTGTAAAAATCATTAGATATTCCATTATAGTCCACTGATTCTATGTTTTTTTGTGCAGATCGTGAACCTACTTCTAGAGAATGGGGCTGATGTTAATGTTAGAAATTATTGTGGGCAAGTACGTATGGCCTAATCCATACTCTAATTTGTGATCTCGGATCTACTTATGAACTTTCTTTAGAGCTACTTCGTTGATTATTATATTGTTACTTAATTTCTCAATTTCATGCAGACTGCATTGATGCAAGCCTCGCGATTTGGGCATTGGGAAGTCGTGCAAACGTTAATCCTGTATAAAGCAAATGTATGTTCTATACTGCTTTGTTTATATGTGACTCATTTGGAGAGAGAGAGGAGAGAGAACGAATGGCGTACAAACATTTGCAAAAAGGTTGAAATGGCAGAAGTTGAGTAACATTGAAAGAATACTCTGGGAATTTGAATGAGGTTTCTTAGTATCTAAGTATCTCGATGTTCTTGGGCAAAATAGAGACAAATTGGAGCTGTTCCCAAGCCTATTGAAGGTTCCGTATGTGTGGAGGCTTCTGTGGGGCAGCACAAGTTTTATTTTTATGGCTTGAAGAATGTAATAAGACATGAGACCTTGCAAATGAGGGATTTTTTCTGTCAAAACTCAGTGGCGATAGACAATGTTTATTTGAGAGAAGAGGAGACATGTGAACAGGGAATAAATATTGTGAATGTATCTTCATCAAGTTCAAATGTCCTTCCTTTGATTTCTGCTGTAGGAATGATAGGCTGTGGTGGAGTTCTGTTTTCTGTAGCTTCTGGATTCCAGTGTGCACCAAATGATATAGTAACTGGCAAAGTTTGGCGAAAAAAGATTGTGCAGCCAATGAAGCCATAATTTAAGATGGCTGTGTCAACTGTGCTTCGATCATAAGGTCATTGGTTCAAAATACATTGATGTGACATGTAGTTTAGGAGAAACCTCGGATGGTGTAACAAATATGTATGAAAGAAGGCTAAATAGCTTACTACTAGGATATGATTATTATGAAAAACGAAATATGACCTTAGTGGATCATTATCGACCTTGAGAAGATTCTTGATCTGGCAAGTTAGCCTAGTAAACGTGAGTGGATGATCCGTTTGATCTTTGCTTTTGATGGAAATATCACCTTAGGGTGCTTGCTCACCTCTCATATCTGATTGATGCTTGAGGAACTTAGGTGGCTCGAACATCGGTGCTATTTCTAATGAACTACACTTGCTGATTCTATGGTGTTTATAAAAAGGCAAGAAAAGTATAATATTCCCATTTGCAATGACTGGATGATAATGCCCAGACGTAGATGGTTAGAAAGAGGTCAGGTCGATGCTGTAGGATTTTCAAACGTGGGATGTGGCTCCATGTGAAATTTAGATGAATGATTAATGTACAAGCTTAAGACTTAAAAGATTTTGTAGAGATAGAGTTGAAATAGGGTAACACATTGGTGGGCACAATATTGTGACCTTGATCTTGTAAATACCTCTGTAGTAGCCACACTCCTCTATATTATCTGTTTGTACCCTGCTTGATCAAGACCAATGTTGACATTTTCTATAAAAATATATTATCTGTTTGTACCCTGCTTGATCAAGACCAATGTTCACATTTTCTATAAAAATATATGGTGGAAACTCTTGTATAATGCTCAATGGAAAAAGGCTGTTTTATTTTTCAGAATCAACATTGTCTCATTCATATACACATTCTGTTCCGTTCTGTACTGCAATGATAATGTCCTGGTGATTCCCCAAACATAGAATTCCTTTTTATATATGATTGTTTGAGTTATGTATGAATGATTTTATAAGGGGAGAGCTCTCAAGAGTACTTAAATCCTCTGTTGCAGGTGAGTAGAGCAGATTACTTAAATAGACGTACAGCTTTTCATTTTGCTGCTGTGAATGGTCATGCTCGTTGCATAGGGCTTCTGGTTTCTGACCATATACCGAGTGTGTCATACATATGGGGAAGCGTTGGAGCCATTGCGAAGGGTGGAGAAAAATC
The DNA here is from genome assembly GCF_043228905.1 of Azolla caroliniana. NCBI lineage: Eukaryota > Viridiplantae > Streptophyta > Polypodiopsida > Salviniales > Salviniaceae > Azolla > Azolla caroliniana. Next base: position 23,111,107 of record NW_028230437.1, read on the forward strand.
ATCATCCAGGAATTCTCAAATAGATCATATGTAACTTATATATTTTTCTTGGAAGTATCTTGGGCAAAACACGGACATACCCCTAACTTGATGCAGCAGCTGTTTATCAAAATACACCTAAGTTTTCAAAAGTTGCCGGAGTACCCCATGTGTAGTAGTAAATTTCTGTACAATAATCGGGTATTTGGGTAGTTTTTGAAGCCTTAAGGTTATCTGTGTTAAACACTCTGCAAATTATGTGCATTTTGAACTCCTTCTGTATGGATAATATAAGCCCTTTATTTTGTTTTATTGAGTAATATATCTGAATTCTTGGCAGCCATTATTCATTTTATCCTTTTTTTTTGTGTTGGTGGATGTATATACAGTGCTTTGTCCAAGCTTGTGAGTAAAGCAGCTGATGGTGGTATCACTGCCCTTCATTTGGCTTCTCTCTATGGATACCTGGATTGTGTGCAACTATTGCTTGATTTGCTGGCAAATGTGTCAGCAACTACCTTTCATTATGGGTCTGCTATTGACTTAATAGGTAGATATCTTCCATTAAGATAAAAACTTTGCCACATTTTTGAGTTTCTCATGAAAATCACCAACCACGTCGATAACTTTTTGTTCTTTCTAATTTATTGCTATCTAAATAGGTGCAGGTAGCACTCCTTTACACTATGCCGCATGTGGTGGTAGCTTACATTGCTGTCAGGTATGTAATAGAACATAATTTGGATGGATTTGACATTGTCGCTTTCAAACATCAGAATTTTTTCTAGAATGAATTACACTTCTTTCCAGGTTCTCATTTCAAGGGGCGCTAGTCGAACTGCTTTGAATTGCAATGGGTATGAAAATTCAATTTCATGTCCCCATCAATTCTTCATGTGTTTCCACAATTTGGGTTTTTAATGTTTACATGTATGTGGAAAGGCTTTTACCAAGTCTTTTGTAAGAATTTCTGTAATTATCACTCTTATTGATGTAGTGTCCTTATTTTGTAACTGCAGTTGGATACCTTGGGATGTTGCTCGAGTCTGGGGAAGGCATTGGTTGGAAAATGTGTTAGCTCCTAACTCTCAAGCGCCTTTGCAATCATTTCCAATATCACGATTCTTGTCACTTCCTTTGATGAGCATCTTGAAAATTGCAAGGTAAGAAAGAATCTTTCAGTAAATATGTTAGTATAGGCCTTTTCCTTTTTCAATAGATACTTAACAGTCTTCACCTTAAACTAGTTTAGGTTTAAGGCCTAAAATAGTTAACACAAGAAACAAGACATCAATTCTTTGTTGAATTTTTTGTTTGGCTCAATGGTATCAATGCTTTAAAGATTGGGAACACATTTGGCATTAAGACCTCTTAAAAGTTTAAAAATATATATAATCACATTATCTCTTTTACATTGCAGACGCATAGACACTGATCTATAACTGTCGTTTATCTTTTGCTTTTTGAAATTTAATGCAGGGAGGATGGTCTACACAATGGAAGACCCCTTCCAGAAGGGAACAGTGAGCATTGTGCAGTTTGTCTAGAATCCACGTGTACAGTTGCTGCTGATGGTGAGTTTAGCCGCAAATCCTTCCATTCAGTTATCACTTCTTTTTAATAGTTACCGCTATACCACTATAATTATCAGCATTTACCGAACATCCATTGAAACTCTGATTTTTCTACCAAATCACCTTTCCTTTTTTTGGCAAAACTAAGTTATATAGCTTTTTTATTAAATCCCATCTCTAATATTGTTTTTGTTCAAGCCTCAGAATATAACATAGTTTATCTAATGTTTTGGAACTATTTTTTGCAGGTTGTGGTCATGAATTGTGCACGAAATGTGCATTATATTTATGCTCCACAAGTAGTTCTTATACCGAAGCTTCTGGTCCACCTGGCTCAGTACCATGTCCTCTATGTCGCAACGGCATTGTCTCTTTTATGAGGTTAGAAAAGGCTGCCCGTTCAAAAGAAGGTTCAACATGCTCCTCATTAGGTCTTTGCTCTCGCTATCCACAAAGTGACCCTACCTCATCCAAAGAAGACAGTCCCACGTCATCAAGAGCCAATGAAAACCGGAATTCTCTGGTGCTGACGGATACCTTCCGAGCTGTGACTTGCACTGGATTCTCAAACTTGAAAAACTTTCCCTCTTGCATATGCACTGAAGGGCCTGGTGGCAAACATTTAGACCAATGTAGTAATATCGATAATAACAGCAATACAGCTGAGGTTGTCAATAATACTACTGCAATCATTGATCTTAATGATAATATCATTGATCTTAATGATAATATCATTGATCTTAATGATAATATCATTGATCTTAATGATAATATCATTGATGTCGATGAGCCCATTTCAGTTGATAACATTTTAGGTGGTGATGAGATATTGAGTGGCATTATGACTCCGGACATAGTGGAGGGAAGAAACATGGAGGTGATTGGGTCCCGTGGATGTCTGTTTTCAGTGACACCTTGGCGATGTAAGTTGATGATGCAATAAAGAATTCATTAAGAATTGAAAACACGAGGTGCTTAGAATCAAGTTTTTGTGGAATTTTTCTTATTATTGTTTCTGATCCTTCTCAATCATGAAATCATTAGAATCATATTACATATATTGTATACTTGTGATGTATTAAATGATAGGAAATAATACTAAATGTATCTGAGAAAACGTATGACAAATTTGATGGAAAGTCATAGAAGTTCTTATCCTTATTTTTTGTTAGACACCTTTTTCCAAGTGAATAACTATTTCTCTAGAACATTTAGAGTTTGTAATCCTATTCTAAGTTATGAAATATGAAGGAGCTTGAAATGTTAAATTCGTATTTCATCTGCATGAATTGATCTGATTGATTTATTCTATGTTTAAAAACTAGAGAAAATCAGCTGTGTTGGAATCTGCGGTGCAGAGTGCTGGGAAGCTGACAATGATAGAATATGATTTGAATGCACTAGAATTGTACAAAACATGTAGTGTAAACTGATGAGTCATATATATCTTTTGGCACTCCAAAATACATCATTTTGGAGTTTGTAATCGATCAGAGATTATATTGTAGTCAGGTTCATAAATGTAAACATGATGATCCTGATTAGCCATTTATCAGTTCGGTTACATTGTTGATCATTAGTAATATTGAAAGGAATCACAGAGGATTTCAATGATCAGCTCAAGTGTTGATGCTTTATTTTGAATAATTTCTTATCCTCTGATTTTCATCTCAGAACTTCACAGAATGGATTAATAATGCCAAGGCACAAATGCCCTTAAATGATTAATCAATATGACAGTGGCCGAATGAAAATCTAAGATCTGAGGGGTTTTATTATCTGATAAGCTTTGATTACCCAAGATGGATGCTTTTCTTGGCAAATATCATACCGCCTCTCGTGGCAAGTACACAGATGTTAGCTCTTTGTCTTCAACACTTGTGTTTTACACTGACAACAACAAAACCTCCTTCATAATGGTCTACACCATGAAGTGTTGCTCCTCCCTTTTCTGGTCCCAATGCAGTGATACAAGCTTCCCATTCTTCCTCTGTGCAATGTTCCACATTAGCTTCCATCCCCAAAATATCCAATTCTTTGAGGAAAATATCAAGTTCCTTAGTTTCTCGCACAGGGTTGGCAAAAAATCCTACTCCATATGGCTTTTGTACCCTTCGCTCTATCACTTCCTACATTGAAAGGGAGAATTCGTTGAACTCATTTGGTGTTCCTAGTAAGAAAAATAAATCTCTCTCCACAAAAGTAACAACATATAAAAGTTTATTTGAAAACATATACAAAAGAATGAACATCTTTATTGATGCTTAGGATGTTGCAATTGAAAAAAACCACTCAAAACAACTTATCTGAATCACATAAATAAACCATACTCAAGTGCATCGAAAGAGGTTTATGAGAATTTTAGCTTCTGCTGCTCTGAGCACATTGCCTCCTATCACAAAGTATGACCAATCTGATGACTATAGTTTTACTTTCAAAGTAAACAAGTATGGTTCAAATAGTCCATCGAAAGAGGTTTATGAGAATTTTAGCTTCTGCTGCTCTGAGCACATTGCCTCCTATCACTAAGTATGACCAATCTGATGACTATAGTTTTACTTTCAAAGTAAACAAGTATGGTTCAAATAGTCCTCGCATCCTCTACATACACATTGTTATTAAATGAACATGGTAGGCACTATTTGAAGAAATGTTTTGAAAGTGAACCTTTTCATCACCGGACATGCTTCTGTGAACAAGCATAATCCAAATCTTAAGGAAACAGAATAATACTCACTGCTAGAGGTCGTATATTGGCTTGATCATAAATGAGGTCGCTTCCGATGACCCAATCAAACTGACTATCAGAAGTCAATCTCGGAAAGGTTAGATCTTCCTGTCATGGTCAAAACGTATGTTTCAATTAGCAAGAATATTAGATCAGTATAATGAATATGCTCATGATTACCTTTGCTACAAAAGCATGCTAACTCTTTATATCAAGATGCAATATTATACATCGTAGGCATCGATTCATTTTCAAATGTTATGCCATGTATAATGTGAACAAGGCATTATAAGCTAATGCACATTATGGAAGCATTCCCTTTATGTGCCCATTGGAATCATAATCACAAATAGGAATGTAGAGGTAAAGCTAATGCTTTATAACCTTAAATTTGTTGGTTCGAGACAAACTTTTAATGTGATAGGTCTAACTTTACACTCATTGGAAAGCAGTCATATTATAACATTGGCATCACTACAATATGAGATCAACTAAAACTTTTCTCGGGTAAAAGGCAATGCTAACAATGAGAGAACCAAGCAAATCATACATTCAATCATATAAAACACAAGCATCCTTCAGCATGGAAAAAATGAGGTAAGGGTTCCATGCGTATATAAAGCCCAAAATTTTAGTGACATGCACCAAGTTTGTAAGTGTATCAATTATATATATATACCTCTTCCATCTCCTTGGATCCATCCTGCGACCAATCCAACATCCGCACTCCAACCACACAAGATTGTTCATCAGAATAATGCTCCCTTTCAATTCCTTCATACACGTAATCGAATTCAGTAATTGTATGCTTCATAAATGTGTTTGAACACTCACCATCATCATTATCATCACTTGATCGATACAATTTTGCTGGCAAGAGGAGGATATTCTCACATAGGTTTTCAAGTATATCCGGCACACAATCTGACAAGACAACTTCAGAAGCTCCAAGTTTTGCTACGACCAATCCACAAAGACCACATCCACTACCCAGTTCTAGAACCCGTTTGTTTAGGAAGCTTTTTTGGATATTGATGAGCCTTGAAGACAAGAGCAAAGCAGCACCCCACACTTTCCAACCAAGTCCTCCTTTGACATAATCCATCTCTTTAATCTGTTGGATATTTTTTTTCATTTGAGATGCTAAGAAATGAGAGGAATCGTAGATTTAAACATTTATACAGATGTATATCAATTTTTATCATCTCATTATTTGAACAAACCACTTCATTGATCTGTTGGAAACTGTTCTCATTTGAAAACCATAGGTTAAAATTTCACATGGACGGTATCACAATCAAATATTCATTCCCATAATTTGAAGCCATGTCTGCAAGTCATACAGGCAGCTTATGTAGGTTCCCTTTGTACCACAGGAAAATCATCTAGAAACTTTCTTCAATCCCGGGCGAATTTGAATTGAACAAAGGAAGCGACGGAAGAAATCCCTAAAAGCAGAGCAAAAGCATGGTTCTGAATAGCTTCTATACTAAAACGGGCACTCTGTTCCTTTAAGCCACAATCTTCTACTTGAATCCAGAGCAAATCCATAAAAAACAAAAACAAAAAGCATACCTTCCAATATACTAAACAAACCTTATTTCTCAAGGAGTGCATATTTAGTAAAGACATCAACACATCCAAAACCCTGTGAAGTGCACCGAAAAAACATCATTTGGCAATCTATTACAATGGCAGCCTATACCTCTAGCAAAACATCTTTTTCTTCTAGAATTCAATGAGAGAACCTACAGAGAAAAGCCCTTAAAAATCATAATGTCTTTCACTATTTACGTAGATGAGCACCCTCATCGATGTAAAGTCACCCATTCCTCGAGGACCCAACTTCTTCTACTTGAACTCAGAAATGTAAGAAAATGAATCAAAGAACTACAAATGAAAAACATGCTTTTCAATAGAGAGACAATGAGACATGACCCTGTATAAATAAAATGGCACCCCCATCATCCATTCCTCAAGGATAGAAACTTCTACATTAATTCAATAAGTTGAATCAATAGAAAAAACACCTAGAACCAGTTAAAAACCCATGCTTCTCAGTAGTGTGATGCAAATACAGACATACACATGCACATACATACAAACATGTATGTGTATGTGTATCTATGTACATACAAACATACATGTGTATATGTATCTATGTGCATACATATATGTGTGAATGAATGTACACATACATTTATTCAGATTCAGTGCGAGAGAGAGAGAGAGAGAGACTGAAGGTTTGCCTTGATGCTGACAGGAAGTGAGATGAAGGTGAAGGAGAGAACAGAAGGAGGAGCGGAGCATGAGCCACAACAAAGGGCTATGGAGTGAGCTAGAGCATCCATGGCGAAGTCGGAGAGGTCTGGTTGACGAAGGAAAGCCAGAAGAAGTGGGGAAGCTGAAGGTCCCATGGCCTTGACTGAAGCTCGGAATCGATGAAGGGAGAGAAGCCATGCAGATGATGGGGATAGAGAATGTGGGCAGTGCTTCAAATCTTGCCATGACTTCACGACGTCTCGCCTTGCAAGCTCCTCCTCCTCCTCCTCCATCCCTGACTTCTGCAGAGACAGAGACAGAGTGGGGCAGTGAGGAGGGAATCTTTCTGAGATGTTCAAGAATCCAAAGACTTTATTTTACATACATACATCATACATGTATGATTGCAGATGGTATTATGTATCAGTGTCAGAGAATCTGGTGCAAAGGAGACAGACAGACAGAGATCTTTCCAAATGTGTAGAGAGATGAGATGGCCTACCTAGGCCATTGCAAGGATTGAACTGTAGTTCTATCAAAATTATGGGTTTTGTTGCAGACATCTTTTAGATGTATAGAGGGAGGGAGGGCCTAGAGTCTAGACCATGGCAATTTAGGGTTTGAGCTTTGGGTTCTCTCAAAGATTTCTTGCTTCTTTTAGATGTATGGAGGGCCTAGGCCCTAGTCCATGGCAATTTAGGGTTTGAGCTTTGGGTTCTCTCAAGATTCCGCTTCTTTTAGATGTATGGAGGGCCTAGGCCTTAGTCCATGGCAATTTAGGGTTTGAGCTTTGGGTTCTCTCAAGATTCTAGCATCTTTTAGATGTATAGAGGGCCTAGGCCCTAGACCATGGCAATTTAGGGTTTGAGCTTTGGGTTCTCTCAAGATTTGTTTATGACTTTTGATGCTATTGAGCTTTGCTTGGGTTGTCTCCGAGTTTAATTATGACTTTGATCCTACAAGTTTCAATCACCAAGCCCAAGACGCAAAAGAGAGAAAGAGAAAGAGAAAGCCCTACGTTGGCTCTTCTGGCTTAGTTGATGAGATTGTCTCGCAACTGACAACTGAAGGTGATGGTTGTTTAGCTCCGTTGATAAGATTGTCTGGTGGTGGACAACAGAAGGTCGATGGTTGTTATCTCAGTTGATAAGATTTCCTGGTGGTGAACAACAGAGAAGATCATGTGATTGACCCCTACATTCAATGATGGCACCCAATACATTCAAAAAAAAAAAAAACTATCGTGTAATAGGGAGGTGTGAAAATCAAGTAGGAGGAATAGTCCAAACAGTTTACCATTAGGGTAAGGTACTCTCCAAAAGAGAGATAGATAGATGATTCTACTCCGAGATCAAATATGAGCCTATGAGAGACCAAAAATATTACATTTCACATGATACATGCAAAAGTGAGTAGTGATGCTTGATGTTCAAGAACTTTACCAATGAATGTCGCAATTGAGAGTGCATGTCGTGGTTGTGAAAGAAATCGTGCAAGGATTGGGTTTGGTCGAAGATGTGTGGAAAGCATGGTCGAATATGATCAAAGGCAGAGCATTGTATCAAAGTGTGATACTTAGACTCTTGAACTTGTTTAGCGCAAAGTATGCATAGTTGACCACCCTCGTCACTTGTACCCCAATTCCCCCTCTCACATCGCAAAGCATGTGAGCTAAGTTGCATGCAATCAATGGTTTGAATGGCAGACAATGGTATGGCCTCTAAAATGTACCGATATGTATGATTTCCCTATTCCGCGTAGAATATGGTTTTGTAGTTAGGTGCAACATGTGTAGTATAATGTGTGACGTGAGGGCCTCCACAGTTGTCCCATGTCATGATACATTGACGTTGCAACAAGGCCTCATTTACGGAGGAATCTAGTGATGCATCATGAAGCAAGCGTGTTGCATCCCATCTACCAAACCATTTTTCCATATCTTGCATCCAACCGGAACACAAAATTTTGCTTTTATGTATCTTTTGGATCTTTTGCTTGCTTCCCATATCATGATTCGAGAAAGTCGATGTGAAGGACTTGGATCATTAATACATTTGAGTGTCTGATTTTCATCTGCCATCAATAAGGCTATCAAAGTTTCATCTACATTCGAACATATGGGAGCTTGATTCAATTGACATTTACGTAAAGTTCTATGCATGTATCCCAATTATGGTTGGAGGACATTGATACCTTACCCTTGTAAGTGATAGCTTCACCCATCCGAGGCATATGGGTAAACTCATAACTGCTTCTTTATTACTATGTATTTTGTTTCTTGCATTAATCGATTCTTCATAGAAAGGCTCGTTGAAACAAAGCTAAGCATTGAAGAGCATGAACATCTCATGAGAAGAGCCACACATTGTATTGTCTCTAGAAGAGAACCAACATCAACCAATTGTTATCCTCACGTTGCCACGAAAGCATGTCACTTCAGGCCATTTGCCCGATGAATAGAGTGAGTGAGAGAGAGAGAGGGGCAATGTTCATGAGATGAACTTGTGATGAACCTAAAACATGTGGGTCTCGAAACGAGACTAAAACACGGTTGGGAGAAGAGATAGTAGGCAAATGAGAGGTTTCATTAACATAACTTAAGCACGATTACAAAGACGATTAGTTACAAGCTCCTTAGAGCTATTATAATTAATGAGAGTGGGAGGAGAGAGTTTGCCAATCAAGGAATGAACAAAAATGAGGAGAAGCTCTTCCATTTATGTGCTAAGGGGTGGCTATTGGGTTACCCAAGCCATTATGTCAAGAACTATTATGCCAAGGGAGGCATTCCCTTTGTAGCAGGGTTTGGAGCTAGGTATTCTGTGAGTCCCAACTACGATTGGAATTGGTAGTCCCAACCCAAGGGTGGCACCCCTTCTTGGGAACTGGGATTGGGATTGGGATCAGTTCTCTTCTTGGGTCCCAACTTAGATTTGGACTGGTAGATGTATGGGACAATCCAACCCAAACCTTGCTTGGGGTATGCTCGTGCAAAATCCATTTTGGAACTTCTTGGATCTGTCCAGACTCATTTAGGGTCACATCCCAGTTGGGATTGTGATAAACCTAAAACATAATGGTTTCGAAACGAACCCAAAACATGGTGGGGAGAAGAGATATCAAGCCAAAACTAAGATTAATTATCATTAATACTTAATGATGCTTACAAGAAGGTTGTATTACAAGCTCATTGGAGCTAACTAAGATTAAGGAGAGACTAAGTAACTTAGGAAATCGAGGAATGAATCAAAATGAGGAGAAGCTCCCCTATATATAAGCTAAGGTGTGGTTGTTGGGTTACCTTAACTATGGATTTTGAACTTTTCCAGGCGGTTATGTGAAGAGTCATTATGCCAAGAACCATTATACCCAGATAGGCGTTTTTGTAGCGGAGTGTGGGACTGGGTATTTCCGAAGTCCCAACTCAGATTGGGACTGGTGGTCCCAACCCAAAAGTGGCGCCCCTTCTTAGGGACTGAGACCAATTCCCTCCTTGGGTCCCGACATAGTTTGGGACTGGTGGGTACGTGGGACTATCCCAACCTAAACCCTTCTTTGGTTACGCTCATGCCAACTCCGTTTTCGGGGTCCTTGGTTTCCCTGTGACTCGGATTGGGGCTGATTGTGCGTTGGCTCATTTTAGGGACACGACAGATTGTTTCCCAGACGGAATGATGCTACAATTTAGAGCATAAATCTCAGACATAATGTCCTCTTCATAGTAGACATGTGTGTGTGTGTGTGTGTGTGTGTGTGTGTGTGTGTGTGTGTGTGTGGAGATGGATGGATAAATATGGAGGTTTCACTTCTTCATGATTCCCTACATTTTTTCATGTTTGGAGACCCTCTATTTTTAGTAGAGACCTGTTTCAGAGAGAGACAGACACAGACACAGACACAGACACACACAGAGACAGAGACAGAGTACATGAATGTACAGAAGATCACAGACTTTCCTCCATCCCCCCAGTGGAGCGAGTCTTTATAGAACTAGACAGAGGAGATATTCGCTGGATTCCCTGTTCAGACAGCAGGACAATTCCAATTCATGTCGCCCTGGATAACCTCGTCTCCATCACCAATGTCATCATCACCATCACCATCACCATCACCATCATCAATGCCTTCTTCACCATCCCTGCTATCATCATCATCATCATCATCTTCCATTTCACCATGGATGATGGCATTGCCCTTGATGACACGCCCATCGTTGCTGCTGTCGTCATCGAGGCCATCATCAGCTCCAATGTCATCCTTTTCCACATCCACAACATTGCCATTGCTGATGCCATCATCACCAAGGTCGTCGAAAGATCGATCATGGGATGAACTCATCTCAAGGTATGCCTTACAAGGTGAATGGCAACATGCTCTCATCTTGTATGACAAAATGCAACGAGAGGACTCTCTGATGAACCTGAGTGAGTATACCTTTGTAATCTTACTCAAGGCATGTATTCAGCTCAATGACATCCATCGAGGCAATTCCATATACTCGGAGATTGCTAGAAAAGGCTTATCGGAAACAAACGTCTTCATTGGTAGCACTTTAGTTCATATGTATGCCAAGTTTGGCATGCCTAGGAAAGCCAAAGAAGCATCCGATAGGCTTGTGGCACGAAACATCGTCTCATGGACATCATTGATCAATGCATATGCACAACATGGGTTGAGTCAAGAAGCTCTAGAATGTTTTGAGGAGATGCAAGAGGAAGGATTTTCTCCAAATTTGACCACGTTTTCATGTGTATTGAAAGCTTGTGGTACCATGCATTCGATTGAGAAAGGGCGAGAAATACATGCCATGATTCTCATGGAAGGGTTGTCTGCAGATCTTATGATTGGCAACACGTTGATTGATATGTACATGAAACGAGCCCTCTTTGTATCCGCTCAAACCGTGTTTCGAAATCTTCCAATTCGTGATGCGATCTCGTGGACTACATTAATAGGAGGATATGCTCAACATGGTCATTGCAAAGAAGGATCACGTTGCTTTGAAGAGATGCAACTGGATGGCGTGTCTCCTAATGTGGTAACATTTGTTAAAGTCTTGAAATGTTATTGCAATATGGATGAGCTTTGCAAAGGCCAAGATTTACATGCTATTGTTGTCAATGTGGGTCTTGAAAGAGAGCTTATTCTTGGTAGCTCATTGATTGATATGTATGCTAGATTCGTTTGTCTCGATGAAGTTGAGCGAGTGTTTTGGAGTTTGCGTGTCCGAGATGTTGTCTCATGGAATGCACTCATTGAAGCATATGTTGAATGTGGATGTGGAGAAGAAGCACTAACATGCTTGAAGTACATGCAATTGGAAGGATTTTCTCCATCTGGAGCAACTTTTGCATGTAGCTTAAAAGCTTGTGCTACCATAGGAGCCGTTGAGAAGGGAGAAGACATATATTCTGAGATTTCATGGAAGGGGCTATTGGAGAATGATGTTTTTGTTGGTAATTCCTTGATCCACATGTATACTAGCTTTGGGATGGTTATGAAAGCTCGAGATGTGTTTGAAAAGCTTCCTATTCGAGACATAATTTCATGGAACACTCTAATAACCGGGTGTGCACACATTGGAGAATGTCGGGAAGCTTTCCTCATATTCATGGAAATGGTGGGAACTAGAAAACAAAAGCCAAATTTAGTTACTTTCCTTAACCTCCTTGGTGCTTGTAGTCATGGAGGATTAATACATGAAGGCCAGGCTTACTTTGAGGCAATGAATATGGATTATGGCCTCACTCCGACTCTCGAGCATTATAGTTGCATGGCGGATCTTTTAGGACGGTCAGGTCAATTAAAGATGGCAGTCACTATGGTTAAAAATCTGCCATGTCCATCAAATATTGTGGTTTGGAGAACATTATTGGGTGCTTGTCAAAAGTGGTGTAATGTGGAGATTGGAAGGGAGGTTTTTGAAGCCACGACTCGTTTGAATAAGAAAGATGCTATGGCATATGTGTGTATGAGCAATATCTATGCAAATGCTGGATTGCACGAAGATGCACACAACATTGAAGCATTGAGAGTGAGCAATCAAGCCAGCAACTTTTCAGGGTATAATACTTGGCTTGATTCCAGCTGTAGATAAGAAAACAAAACCGGGAAGAAAAACAACATATATGAATGGAAAACCGAATATCATGATACGAAACCTCGATGCTTGTTGTTCAATACGATGTTGAGCGATTCAATCATATTGAACTACATTCCCTCCCATGTGAAAGTTGCAAGGCACCACAACTCTGGTACCCCCTTACCTAGCCGAGGGAAAACTAGATGTGAAAAGGAGTGGATATATTTGGGGTGATAAACCATATACCCAAGGAAGGGTACCTCAAAAGTATTTCCCATCAAAAGTGCATAATATTGCGACTGAAAGTTGGACATGAAAATCGGTAGATGTAATATGGGGTGATCACATCAGCATGTGTGCGCAAGGAAAGGTACCTCAAAAGAATTTACAATCTAAACCTTGCACCCATCATATGTTGAACTAGATATACAGAGTTTTGACTATATATGTATATATATGTCCAGACACCTCTATATGTATTTGGACAAGACTATTCTAGGCAGTTGTCCTATAGTAAATGGAAAAGTAGACCCTACCACAAATGACACCAGTTTTTTGTTCAGCCTCCCCACATGTTGGCGATCCTACCAGGAACCTTGATTGCAATAAACAAGATAAAATCACGAATATATTGTGAAGTAGACATGATTATCCACGAAGACTACAATAATTCTATGGACTTATTGAGCACCATTGATATTGCTATCCATGGTTTTAGGCTTATCAAAATGTGTTGATATCATTAAGGGTTTTAGTTTATATAGTCTGAATAAAATATGTCGGCAATATGCGATGCTAGAAACATGCTCAATAAGAACTTCAATAAAATTGGCACTTTGTTTCAAGCTATAAGCACTTTCATTTTCTTATGAGCGTGTTGGGTTTAGTTGATAACACATTTCAACTTCTCTTAGTAGTGGCATATCCTTATAACTTCTTCCAATCTTCGGTAAGACCATTGTCCCCATCATCGTCTACTAGCAAAATGCCCAAATTTATCCATTTGTCTCAATCAATAGGCTTAAAAAAAGAGAGTACCATGTTCACCCCACTAGTCTTTGGTCTTGCCACACAAGTCAACAAAACAACATTCAAACTCTACAAATAACATCAATGTGACGCTCTTTCCTCCTTTTCGTGATGCCTCCCATTGGTTGAATGTATAAACATATTGCCATGGTCCTCTCAACCACAAATTGTTCAAATAATGACTCCTCAAATACTCCCAAGAGTTGCGGGCTTTACTACTTTTTCGTAAACACAATGCACATGAGACCACCCAATTGAATTCTAATATCCTTGTATGTCTTGCATCGTTTAAAATCATCTCTTCATTTTATATCTTTAAAAAAATCTAAGATGTTGCCCCGTTAAAATCGGTCAATAGTCTTTACCACTTTTTCAACCACCCTCTTTACAACCTCCATATTATCCAATTCTTGAAACATTTGCTCTGTCATAATTGTTGCAAATCTTTAATTGGCAATTCTGCCATATTCCCTTGCCACTCTTTCATGTTGGGCTCACCAAAGATTTTGCATGAATCCACGAGAAGGATGCGAAATGTACGAGACAAAACATAAGGTCCTTCATAGTGTTTATGAGAGCTAAGCATGTAAGTTGGTACGTGAGTGTGATTCTTACCATTTTCCCCTCTTGATGTATAGAGGGCACTTATTCTCATGTCACATATGTGTGGATTTACATAAAAGTATGTACTTGTCAATGTACATTTTGTAATTGCATGTGCATCTGAAATCATATTTGAGTATATGTATTTGTATTTATGTTTATGTAGCAAAGCTATGAATGTTTGTTCGTGTTTGTATGAATGTTTGTGTGTTTAGATATGCTTATGTCGGTGTTTTTGTTTGTATACACGTGTATGAGCAAATCTGTGACTGTGTGTGTGCACAAAAGGTAGTATGTATGGCACTAAAATCTTTTGGTTATCAATGTGCATGAAAGGCAATGGTAGTGGCAAACAACTCCCCATCTATTGTATTTCAGTTACATGCCATATCCTGTCCTTATCCCCCACCAAATAAAATAAGGTTATAAGAGAAATTTTTGTTGCATTATTTACATATGTTCAAACATTACAACTTTATTTATGGATTCAACCCCAAATAAAATAAGGTTATAACTTTATGCAAGAGCTCAAATTAGGGGTCATACTGCCTAGAGAGGTAGTCAGGTTAACAAAAGAAGCAAAATATAATATTGAAAACTAGTAGTGGGTTAACAAAAGAAGCACAATGTAACCTTGAAAACTACAATTGAAGTGTATGAAATCATTGTTCTTATTCCTAAAGATTATCTGGCAATATTACATTGTTTATACCTTTCAACATGTGCACCATTTATCCACTCAATGTCAAAGTATTTTTGGCTCCACAAAAGAAACATTCAAGACATGAAAACAACCTAATATTAATCTCTTATGCATACATGGTATGTATTTAATGTGATGCCTTTTTTTGTTAACGAAGCTTCCTTGGTAGATTATTAGGCAAACTCAAATCATAAACAATCCTTTTTTGTGGCATTCTATCCTCAAGGGATTGAAAGTCTCATCTTAATATTGAATTACGAGTGCACGTGCTTGATTCCAATTTTCAAACATGTATCGCTCGCTCAACCTTTTGGCTAGCATTCTCGTCCTTGGTAGATTATTAGGCAAACTCAAATCATAAACAATCCTTTTTTGTGGCATTCTATCCTCAAGGGATTGAAAGTCTCATCTTAATATTGAATTACGAGTGCACATGCTTGATTCCAAATTTCAAACATGCATCGCTCGCTCAACCTTTTGGCTAGCATTCTCATCCATTTTCAAACGTTTGCCCAATCCTTTTCTCACTAGGTTCAATCATTGCAATCACCAACCCAAATTTCTATGATACCTTAGGACTCTTTATTAAACTCCATCCAACTACATGTGTTTTCACATTTTAGTTCCAATTTATTACAATAAAACCTGCACATTGGCCTAAGCATAGGACACATAGCTTCCATTAAGTCATCATCATCCAACTACATTCTATATATTCTATTAAGATTGTAGGATGTTATTTGCGCCATTGATCCACACCATTGTTAGTGTCTCCACAACATAGGTTAAAAGGTTTGATTAGAGCCCATGCAACTCCACCCCATCCCTCATCTTAGGGACAGTGAAAAAAAAAACCTCTAGATTTGGAAGGATGAAACATTCCAAAGTAGAAACCTAATATTTGGATATTTAAACTCATGCCACCTTGAAAGGAAGGAAAACAACATGCCATTTTTTTTTGAAGATTCACCTTGGTATTAATGGAAAGATGCCCAAAGGCTACAAAGAAATCATACATGAAAAGGTAACCACCATACCCACATCAACCAACATGTCGAATAGCAAAAGCCCTCATGCAAGGACCTTAGAAATTGCATTTACACATCTAAAATCAGGATCCTTTCCATAATGAGGGGTGGAAAAAGCGACATTGGTGGAACATATCTCCACTTTATTCTCTCTCCAAAAGAGGTGAAGACCTCTCCCTTAGTCCACATATGTACATGTGGGATTTTGTGAGATGGGAAGGCTTGTTGAAGAAATACATAATTATGAAATGAGTGTGTTGATTTTCTTCTTCTCTCTAATAGAAAGCGGGTATTGGATATCTCTTATGTTACAACAATCTGTTATTTCATACAATACAAGGTTTGGTCTACAATATCTTCTTTAGTAAATTGGGTATTGTGGAAGACAACATATGCAGTTGAGTTAGTTAAGGAGATATGGTCGATGCTTCTATATACTCTGACAGGACAATATGAGGCAATAACTGGCAAGCCTAATGTTGTCTTTCGTAAGCAATAACATGTAGTATTTACACTTTGGGTCAATAATAATTGAATTTCGATGAATTTAATGACCATTGGCAACTACTATACGAAAGATAAAGTGAGTAGATGGCTATATTACAACTAAATCATCGAGTGAATAAATAACCCAAACTCTCTCTCTCTCTCTAAGTTTCCCTTTGTTATGGAATGTTGGTAAACAAATAACCCAAGGCCATCGCATTAAATGCACCATTCTCTTCATTGACCACACTACAGAGGGTAGTTGGGATGTGCTCATACAATCATCCCCCAAGCCCTTTATCCACATCTCCTAATTCAATATCCATTTTGGTTATTCTTTTATGCGGTAAGTGTCTACAACATATGGCTACCCAAATTCCCATTTGTAAATTATCGCATTATCAAGTTTCATGAACTCCTCCGTACTCTCACTATTATTTCCCCATTTGCTAGTATTTGCCTACTTGATGCCCCCCAATGGCTTCTTAATCTGTTAAATATCCTAAAGGCCTTCATCGTAGAGATCCACACAAATTTCCTCTAAAGGACATGGTCCAACATTGCAGGCTAATATTCCCGAACTTGGACATGGTGATGGACATTGACGTGACCAAATCTGGAGATGCCAATAGGGGCCCCAAGAAGAGTTGTCTTTTCTTTTTAATAGCCTGACCATCTCATCCAAAATGGATCTTGATATGCTAACTTTCCCATTCCCTAAGAGAGTTTTGATATTGTGTTGCACAAATACAGGAGGCTCTAAAGCCGAATTTGATATTTACCATTTGTTTCTACCTTTTCATTCCCAATATTCGTTACTTTTAGATTAGCTTCATTAACATACAAGTGAATTTACGAGCATGCATCCAAAATGCTCTGAGAATTTAATGGCCATATTTGGTTTGAGAGAGAAACATCTATCTATCCTTTTAGTAACCAAAAATGCAATAAACCCAAATCCATTATCTCAATTTTCAAACTCAAAAGACAACTTCATCTTGATCTGACCTAAGTCATCATCACAGAGACATAAGATTCATTGACTACGAGCTTTGTTTTGATGTAAAGGGTAGAATTTGGTAAATACTTTCTCACTCTTAATTTGGTGAGGATCTATTGGAACCAAGACATTATTGGTACATGCTTCAACCCCATTTGAAAGTTTTTTGTAACCTCAAGTCCTTACATTTTGAAGGTACTTATTTTAATTGTCCGCTTCATGCTTGATGACCTTTTGCTTGTTCTATCCACTAGGGATTGGTAATGCCTCAGTTCAAGCCTAAAACGAACCGTTAAACCGTTTTTAAACGGTTTGGTGGTTCAATTTAGGCTTGAGCTTCCTTAACCAGCTTCGTTAAACCGTTTTCAAACGATTTAGGCTTGAGGTTCCTTAACCAGTTTGAAATCGGTTTTTGATGGCTCAAGCTGAACTGAACCAATATAGGCAAAACCAATTTCCAAACCGGTTAAGACTTCTCGGCTTAGTTTTACCAGTTCCTAAATCGGTTTGCCTTAACCTGTTTAGGAACAAGTTTGGAAAATCCCAAACCGGTTAAGGTTTACCCGGTTTGGCTGGGACAACAACAAACCGGTTAAGCCGAAACCGAACCGGTGCAGATTCGTAGAAAATTCAGTATCCACCAAGTCCAAGTTGGGTTCTTCTTCTTCTTCAATTTTCTTCTTCTTTTTCTTCACTTTTCTTCTTCTTCTTCTTCAATTTTCTTCTTCTTTTTCTTCACTTTTCTTCTTCTTCTTCTTCAATTTTCTTCTTCTTTTTCTTCACTTTTCTTCTTCTTCTTCTTCTTCGTCTTCACCCCTGAAACGTCCATCTCTGCAGACACACACACACAGACAAGGGAAAAGGGCGATTGATAGCTCAGAAATGCTTTCCTTGCTATGGAAGACCCTTCCATTCATGCTGTTTCTGGGCTCTCCTTCCTTTTTTGTCCTCTCAACCTCCCAATCCACCAGCAGCGATGGTGCCTCCCCATCCTCTGTCTCTCTCAACAACACATACACAATTGAAGGCGGTGATTATGCGGAGCAGACCTCACTGGTTCAAATCCTCTCATCTCCCAATGGGACCTTCCAACTGAAATTCGGCAGCCTACCTGGGCAATCCAACCCTCACAGCCTAGGAATCGTTTACACTGCTTCATCTTCAACCCTAATTTGGTACACATACAGGGACAACAACCCTGGACTCTATGACAATCTCGGGGCTTCCTCAACCTCCCTTTCCTTCACAGAAACAGGGGATCTCACGATCAGCGTTGATGATGCCCATGGCATTATCGGTGACCAACTCATCATTTGGAGTACCAACACTTCTGGTCTAGGTGTTCAATCCATGGAATTGAGGGACAATGGTAACCTTGTATTGCTGAATCAATCCGGGGGCATCGTCTGGCAGTCCTTCGACCACCCGACAGAGGTTCTTGTGCCATCCCAACGACTTGCAGTGGGTTCGAACCTCCTTACAATGGCTAGGAATGGGTACCCATCAACAGGCATGACTATGCTAGCTATGGAAAGTGAGAGACTAGTGAGCTATGTAAAGTATGTAGAACAAGAGCCATATTGGGAGCTTTCCCCTACAGTCAATAATAACAATAGTAGTAGTAGTAATAGTAATCCAACTAACCTTGCTTATGCAGCTATAGTTAACCGAAGTATTGCTTTGTTTGATGGACATGGCGAGATCATGGCTACCATTGGGAACATGAGTGATGCCTCGGCTTCTCAAGTCTTGCAAAGGTTTAACCTTGATTCGGATGGGAACATGAGGCTTTATGGGTTCAACAATGAAACCTCAGCTTGGACTATTCAAATGCAAGTTATAACTGGTGCCTGTGAATTGCCAGATGACTGTGGATTCTATGGTATGTGCATGCCTGGCCAAGGCTGTGGATGTCCACCCACCTTTGGCCTTTTGGCCACCCTCAATGGCTGCGTGCCGCCCAGAGGCCTCGTATGTGAAAGCAAATATGGGTCTGAATTCGTGAAGGTGCCCGCGGCGTCCTACTTTTCTCTCGGCTCTAGCTTGGTTTCAAATTTAACGGCTTTCACAGCTATGGGCATTTCTCAACATTCATGCAAGAGCATCTGTGTAGGGAATTGTGGTTGCCTGGGGTTCTTCTATGGAGAATCCAATGGAGCTTGCCTCATAACAGAACAGCTGCGAACTTTCACAGCCTCGATCGATGGGAACTACACACAGAAGTACGCGTATGACCTCTATGTGAGAGTGCAAGGCAAACCAAGCTTCCCGTTGGCGATCGTGCTAGGGATATGTATTCCTGTTGGTTTAATCTTGTTCCTCGTGTTATTGTGGTGGTTTGTAAGGTGTCGGGTTAGAGTAGCTCATGCTGAAGAAGAAGAATTTCTACTTGGAGCCTTACCAGGCCTTCCCCCGAGGTATTCTTATGGTGAACTCAAGACTGCTACGAAGAACTTTACACAACGAATTGGCCATGGATCTTTCGGTTCAGTTTATGAAGGAACACTAGAAGATGGTAGTAGAATTGCAGTGAAGCAACTTGAAGGGGTCATGCAAGGAAAGAAGGAATTCCATGCTGAGATAGCAACTATTGGGACTGTTCGCCATGTCAATCTCGTCTGCCTGAAAGGTTTTTGTTTAGACAAGATCCATCGGCTTCTTGTTTATGAGCACATGGCCCGAGGCTCACTTGATGGTCTTCTATTTCCGACAAGTACAAACAGTGATAATGGAATGGTGAAGGAGAAAACAAGCACGCTTACTTTGAAAGAGAGGCTCACGATCGCCATTGGAGTAGCAAAAGCTTTAACTTATTTGCATGAGGGGAGCCCCGAGTGCATCATCCACTGTGATATCAAGCCCGAGAATGTGTTAGTGTCAGATGAGGGCGAGGCAAAGCTCTCGGATTTCGGCCTCGCAAAGATGATGAACAGGAAGAAACGAGATTCATCCGAAACAATTGTGAGAGGGACGCGGGGATACATGGCGCCCGAATGGCTACGAGGAGTTGTGAGCATCACAGAGAAAGCCGACGTTTATAGCTACGGAGTTCTTCTGCTTGAAATCTTGTCCGGACGAAGGAACTACGAAGCACCAAGCAATTCATCAACTAGTAGGTATGTGCCTGGGTGGGCGCTGAGGAATCTAAGCCTACAAGGAAGTGAATCGATCGAGAGGAAGCTCCTCGATGAAGCAATAATGACGGATCTCGATCACGTTCGCAATGACGGCAACTCCATCGACAACAAAGATTTAAAAGAGGATAACAATAAGAATAATATTAAAGAGAGGGTGCATCGAGCTTTCCTGACGGCACTTTGGTGTGTTCAAGAAGATCCCAACATTAGGCCTTCGATGTCTCGAGTGGTGAAAATGCTGGAAGGAGACGTTGACATCCGGACCCCTCCGGGGGAATCTGTGGACGATGACACTTTCTTGACATCAAGTTTCTCTGCTGTCGGTGGGGCTGATGCCACGAGTAGTACGAGACTGAATTCCGCCAAGACAGATCATAGGTTTTACATCACCAGTCAAAGTGAAGTCTCCTTGCCCTTCTTTGCGCGGGCTTCCCGGATCTTCTCCACCTTGTATAAGCCTTCCTCTTCTGTGAATTGAGTCTCTCTCGCCTGTCTCTTATGTGCATTAGAAGAGCTTGCAACCATTTTTTTATAGCTTCAAGTAGGTCGTGTTGCTCTTTGAGAATCAAACAGCACCTCTCTTAGAGAGGGTTTAGGATTTTTCATTCTGACGGAGAAGATCCGTTCTGGATCGCATCGGACAATGTTTCTTCGTTGATTCCAGGGTATATTCCACACTTAGGAGGTCATGTACTTCTGTTGGATGTCGACTTCAAGTGATATCTTGCTATGATTTAGGATCTATCTTTCTGACGGAGAAGATCTGATCTGGATCGCGTTGGACAATGTTTCTTCGATGATTCCAGGGTATATTCCACACTTACGAGGTCATGTGCTTCTGTTGGATGTCGACTTCATGTGATAACTTGCTATGGTTGTTTAGGCATTGGGATATCGACATAGACCTGGTATAAATGCATCCCTTGGTGTAGTCCAGATTGGATGGAAACATCAGTAATGCATCAAGTCTCTTACTTTGATGAGGATGTCGTTAAAAAGATGCTGTGTGTATGCATTCCTTTTGCGATCATTCACCCTAAAACATTCCGACCTCCTCATCTTTAACATCCTTGTACCTAGTTTAAATAGGAGTAGGTAGGTATGAATAAAGGATTGGTGGCTACAAATTTTCTGTTTCATCACTAGTTGTGGGGCTCATGCAATGGAAGTCATCTTGAGTTTTGTAATGTAATCTAGTCTTGACGTTCATCATGTGTATCAGCTATTTCCTTGTATATACACCTTGCATGAATTCTTTTGATGAATATCACGCCTTGCGTGAAACCTTTTGATTAATATGACGTATTATAGTGTTGGCAATCAAGTGCTAGCATTTTTTTTTAGTGTTTCTGAAGTTGTTCTTGTAAAGTGACCATTTTTGTGTTCATAACATCAAGTGCAGAATTATGGATACAATATGTAATCAAGTATACCCTGATCAATTTTGGAACAATAATTGTTAAGACAAAGTTTAAAGAATTTTAGGATTGAATTTCCATGCTTAAATTTATTTTTTCACTTACTTTTGGTATGGTTTGGCATGCCAAATGTAGAGGGTTTGATTGGAATTAGGAAATTGAGACATGATCGGGAAGTTTACGTGGTTTACTTTCCAAGCTATTATGTCATGCTAGAATAAATATGGCATGGCAATTATAGAGAGTTAATTTGTAAATAGGAATTTGAGAGATGAGTGGAAGGATTGCCATTTGGGACACGACAATGCTTGTTATACAAGAATAAATATGATTTCATCATTGTAGAACTTTTGACCACAATGGGTTTCGTTTTCACATTCTCTAACCAACTATAGTATCGCCATTCATATGTGTATATGCTTGACAAACCCAAGGTTTGAATCTTATTCTATCTAAACATGGTCCACATATTGGTCAAGTTCTCAATCTCAAATATCTTGTATTATGCAACCCTTGATTAAGGCTTGAGTTTATGAGTATTTCCGTGGGGTTATTAGTGGTTGATTGGAGATTACTAATACTTACTATAGGGGGTGATCGAAAATGTGCATGTTTGCTAGCAGTCGTACTTCAGTAAGTTTTCAAAACAATAACAAATGGCATATCTTGGGATGGGGAAAGCTTCCGAGCATATGAAAATAAAGTTTGTCGCCATTTCCCCATCTCCCCCGATGGCGTTACGGAAGTAGACTAATTACACAAGATTTCAGTCATGAAACCTGGGGTCAAGGTGGGGGCTGGTCTTGATCAAGGGCATTTGAGGAAATAGAAATAAACTTATAAGCAACATATTTTCTTTCTTCTTTCTTTGAAAACAGAGGAAGGGCAATGGAGCATGCTTGCTCTATGGAAACCCCTGTTTCCTCCACCCATCTTATCCCTGAAATTAGGACTCGGCTTTGGCTTTTTCATAATCACTACCAGCAATGGAAAATGCTTAAAGAAAGAAGGAGCTTTTTGTAAGCATTTCTCGCAAACTGTGGCTTCAATCCATCCTATTCAAGATCATAAGTTCTGTTTCTCTTCTATATTAACAGTTTGCATCAATCAAAAGTCTCTTCTTGAGGGAAGAAATGTTCATCACGATATCGTCACTTGTGGATTGGAAAGAAACCCAAACATTGAACAGCTTTTGGTGAGAATGTACGCCACATGTGAGGCCATGGAAGAAAGTTTGATTTTGTTTACTTGTCTGCAAGAAAAAGATGTTTCTATTTGGAATTCAATACTCAGCAATGCATCACATGGAAAAGGAAGAAGAAACCATGGAAAGCTTCATCTTTTCCAACAAATGCTACATGAAGGAACTTTACCAAATAAGTCCACTTTTGTCAAAATTCTGTCATGTTTCACTCATGATAGTGAGTGCCATTTCGAAGTTCTAAGAGTGCATATTCATTTGAGAAACATGGGGTTTGAATGTGATACTATGGTGGGAACTATGTTAATCAATATGTATGGAAAAAGTGGTAATTTGCTATATTCTTTGATGGCTTTTGAACATATTAATATCAAGGACACTGTGTTATGCACAGCCATGATCGGTTTGTATGCACGACATCAGAAGATGATAGATGCCCTTCATATGTTTAGCTTAATGCAAGGTGCATATCATTTGATGCCCAATAAAGTAACGTTTCTTTGTCTTGTTGATGCTTGTGGTGGGTGTCAGGGTCTCTCTGAGGGGAAAATTGTCCATCATGTCAGTGTGGAGAGTGGTTTTTCTCTCGAAGTTATGGTGTGTAATGCTTTGGTTGATATGTATGGAAAATGTGGTAGCTTGGAAGAGGCTAGCAGAGTCTTTAATGATACAAACAAGAAAAATGATGTATCCTGGAGCGTAATAATTTCTGCTCATATATACAACCAAAGTATCAATGAAGCTTTTAGGCTTTTCTATGAAATGCATCAATGTGGTATCAAGCCAAACCGAGCCACTTTCATCTGTATTCTTGAAGCATGTACTTATGTGAACGGTGCACTAATTCACACTTACCTTGTTGAAAATAGTTATGACTCAGATCAAATTGTAGCCACGGCTCTAATAAGCTTTTATAGCAAATGTAACAATGTACGAGATGCAAGAGAAGTGTTTGTTAGGATGCCCAAAAAAGATGTTATTGCATGGAATGCAATGATTTCAGGGTGTGCTAATTCTGACCATTTTCAGGCAATCCAAATTTTTAATCAAATGCGAATCAAACTGAAACCCAACACCTCAACATGTGTTAGCATTCTTGATTCTTGTGCCAAAAACATGGATTTAGATGAAGGTAAGAGGATCCATGCGTTCATAATGAAGAATAAAATAGAGCAAGATGTTGTTCTTCAAACTGCCATCATGATTATGTATGGAAAATGTGGAGATGTGAACTCTGCTTACAGCATGTTTGCAAAGATTCAGCAAAGGAATATTATCACGTGGAATGCCATCATTTCTATATATGCTCAAAATGGGCATATTCACGATGCAATAGTGGTACTTAAACAAATGCAAGAGAGAAAAGTAAAGCCAAATTCACTCACTTTTATTGGCATTCTCGATGCTTGTGGTGAATCTGTAGCCTTAGATGAGGGTCAGTGGATTCATGCATTTATTGTTGACACAGGTATAGAGCTCAATTCAAGTTTAGTTAGCACACTCATCAATATGTATGGAAAATGTGGTCTCTTGGGAAATGCATGGAAAATGTACGAAAGCTTTTCGGAGAAAAATGTGGTTTTGATGACCACATTCATGGCAGTGCTTGCCAAGCATGGACATGCTGATAGCGTATTTCATTTGTTGTTTATAATGCATGATAGAGGACTAAAACCAAACCATGTTACATTCATAAATATTCTAACCGCATGTAACCATGATGGATTGGTTAAAGTGGCATACCAATGGTTTGTTTCTATGTATAATGAGTATGAAGTGGTGCCATTTGAGGATCACTATATCTGTTTAGTGGATATACTTGGGAGGGCAGGATTGCTTGACGAAGCTGAACACTTAGTCAATATCATGCCATTTCAGACTCCGTGGCTATCACTGTTACACTTGGTTGGTGCTTGTAGACAACAGATGGATATTGAACGGGGACATCGGGTGGCAATCCAGCTGCTTGAAATAGATTCGGTCAATTCATCACACTATGTTATTATGTCTAATATATATGCCTTAGCTAATCAAGATTTTTTGTGCAAGATATAAGGTAAGGTATTCTTACATCAACAAGTATTACAAAATGATTTTCATATGGAAAAAGATGGATATATATATATATATATATATATATAAACAAAAAATATGCAAACAAAAAAATATTATCGATTCCATCCAACAGCCATACGAGTTTATTATAATACTAGTATTTTGATAAGTTTGTCCACAAAGTTAGCTATATTATAATACAACTGATTCTCCCTCCCAACTAATACGTGAACATTTTATGAAACAAATCTTATATGGGATGTTTCCATGATCCATCCTTGTTTGTTACATCAATTTCATTTACAATTTACTTCCCAAAATACATGAATTCACTTTTGTATTGTGGTATTTCTTTCAACGCAGGTCAATAAATCAAAAAGGTTAAAAAAACAAGGCATCTACTTAGTAGAAAATTCAGGAATCTCATAAGGAATAGTTAGTATATACAAGACACAATAGTGTAATATCTCCAAGCAATGGTGCCGAGGAGAAACTTGGTTAGTTTAGTAAAAGTTCCAAATTTGTAATGAAATGAATGCAAAATTTCCTTTCAGCAATCATTACCCAACATTTGGTGGCCAAATTTTGAGCTTGATGTAAGCAATGATCTCCACCCTGTTATATCTGGTAAATGTGGCATTCTTCTTATCAAAGCTTTGGCCTCATCAAGCCAACCTCCCCTAGCTAGAAGATCAACAATACAATTAACGTGCTCTATACAAGGTGTAATACCATACTCATTTTGCATAGCTTTGAAAACCATAAGCCCATATTCTATATTACCACCATGGCAGCATGCAGATAAGACACTTGTAAAAGTTCTCTCATCAGGCTGGATTCCTCGGCTTTGCATCTCTTCGAAACATCTTCTTGCTAAAATGCTATTGCCATGTTGAACACATCCGGCAATCATTGTATTCCATGATGCAAGGAGATTTGATCTATTGTCAATTATCAAGGTTTTGTATGCCTCTTCCAGCCTCCCATGTTGAATATACATTTCAAGAAGAGAAATGTTCATAACACTTTTATCAAATCCACTTTTGAAGATTTGCATTAGAATTTGATTGCATTGGTATATTGCCCCGACTTCAGTACATGCTTTCACCATGTGAGAACATGTGACTTCATCAAGCATTATGTTTATATCACTTTGTGAGAATTCCTCATAAGCTTGTAAGGCATATACAAAATGACCTTGCCCAACATATGCACATATCAATGCACTCCATGATATTAAATCATGTTTTGGTAATCTTTGAAGCACAATATGAGAAGTGGAAAAATCCCCACAATTTGCATACATTGAAATAAGCGTGGTTCCAACATCAATATCTAGGTCTAAACCGCTTTGAACAATATGGCAATGCAACAATCTCCCTTGTTCTATAGATTTCTTGTTTCCACAAGCTTGAATGGTGCATAAGAACATTTGTTTATCCGCTTCAAGACCCATAACATGCATTTCTTTAAACAACCCAAGTGCCACTTCATTGTGCCCATGTAATGTATATCCTCTAATAAGCACACACCATGAACATAGGCTGGGATCAGGTAGGTCATCGAATACTTTATGAGCTTCAGTTAATGCACCATAGTTTACATATAGTTCAATAAGTGTACTTCCAATGGTCATGTGGGAGTGAAATCCATTTCGGACAATCGCATCATGTATGATTCTACCCCATGCTAACTGTCCATAATGAGAACAAGCACCTAGCATGCATCCGAACGAAATATTATCGGGTGAAATGCCCTCTTCTTGCATTTTCTCATATAGTTCAAAAGCGAGGTCATTATGTTCATGTTGGACACACCCAACAAGTAAAGCATTCCAATTCACTCTTGTTCTTATGCAAGAATAGCTATCAAATAATGACATTGCTTCAATTAATGTACCACATTTAGCATACATGTTAACTATACTTCCACCAACAATCACATCCATTTCGAGCTCCGATTTAATGATGAAATCATGTATACACATGCCCTCCTGTATAGCTGCAATACTGCTACATGCTTTGAGTATAGATGAGAGTGTAACTTTGGTGGGTTTAATGTTAGCATTATTCATTTCTTCATAGAGTTTAAGAGCAAGAATGTCGTGGCCATGCTGGATATAACCCACAATTAATGCATTCCAAGATACCACATCTTGGGTTCTTAGAGCATTCAATACATCATTTGCTTCATTCAAACATCCACAATTTGTATACATGTCAATCATAGCGCTTCTTATATATTCGTCCAAATCATGACCAATTTTAACCATCTTGCTATGCAACATTTGCCCTTTTCTCTTCATTTTGAGGCTACCAAATGCCTTAAAAATGCATGAAAATATATATTTGTTGGGCTGAACATCGCCTTCTTCTTGCATTACATCATACAAATGAATAGTCGTGGCGTATTCTCCATATTTAATATACGAAGACATGATGGCATTCCATGTGTACATAGAAGGGTCGATGACCTTACAAAATGTTATTGAAGCTTCAAATAATGAACCATTCCATGAGAACAATCGAATGGCATGGTCTCCGAGAGCTGAGAAGGCATCAAACCCATAACAACACATGAGCAAATGGACTTGTTTACACGAAAGCAGGTCCTTTTTAAGTGTACAAATCTGCAAAACATCATATATGGTGTCTCTGGAAGGAAGGAACCCATGCTGATGCATGGTATACAACGATTGAATGGAGATGGAAGATCTGTGATGAGGCATGCCATCGCCCACATCACATATACTACACAGGCACTATCTATCTATCTATCTATCTCTATCTGTATCTCTCAGAACAGAGATTAGTGATCAAAGGGTTCATTCATTATTCACATCAAGAAAGAACCCTACACAAACATCTCTTACAAATTACAATTTTTATGAACACAATAACAAAGGTGTCTCTATTAGGTGATGGTTGATCAATCAATCCCTAGGTTTTCGGTAAGACCAATGTCAATGATAAATTACCGCCGAAACCTAGATATCTCTCTCGTTAAAGTTGTTCCGGAGAATGGGGCACCTCTAAACATGTTCTCGTACAACAGTATATTGCAGAGTTACATTGTTTGAGGATTGATTGAAATTGTTAATCACACTTTTCCCATAGTGTAAGGAACAAAAATCTATCACTATGGTCCATGGTCGATCATGTTGGAGTTTTCGATCCTCACTTTCTCAACCTTAGCTAAATCCTACACACTTTTGCCTCAACTAGTAACTACACTTTCAGTTGCAATGTTCTAATACAATCTATCTCTGATTGTCAAGGATGAATCACCAACTCCAAACTAAAATTGTGCAAATATGTTTCACTTTGGCTCTTAGCTCTTATTTGACCGTTGTTGATGATTACAAATAGTTTGCTTGTGAGCAAAGGTAAAACCAACACAATGGTAGTTAGAACCAAACTGTCCATGATATATTAGTGCGTTACTTAAAGGGTTGACTCAATAAACCTCCTAGCTAGCATCATAACGATGGGGAGCATGCAAAGAATGTTGGACCCAAGAGTTTCGTGGCTTTCAATATGTGCAATTGATCTTCTATAGAAGGCAAATTATGGGTAAGGATGACTTTGAGAAAGTGTGGAGGATGAAAACCCAAAATTGGAACAACGACCCATCACATAAGGATGCTCTCAAAGATTGACAGGGTGCCAATCGAAGACAATGCTTTTTGTCAGGGTATGTGTGTGTGTATGCGTGGAGGATGTGTTCCATGATGAAAACCAAGAATTGAAACAATGACCCATCACATAAGGATGCTCTCAAAGATCGGTAGGATGCCAATCGAGGACAATGCTCTTTATGAGGGTGTGTGTGTGTGTGTGTGTGTGTGCGACCAAGGTGAAAAGACATGACGTCTTATCGTTTGCATCGTGCGAATGGGACATAAAAGGGAATCAGGGATCAAATATCATAATCTTGGGGGGGGGGGGGGCATGCGACATCTACAAATGGTCACGAGAACCACAACATGATGGAGCAGGGGAGGGACTGGAGCTACATGGTGGCAACACACGAGGGGGGGGGGGGGACAAAAATGCGGGAGCCGTGAATTAAACAGTTGCTCGGGCTGAGTTTGGGGGAATCCCACCGGGCTACCAGACCGCCCAAAACCCAAAAAAAGAAAAAAGAAAAAAAAAAGACAAGTATCGACTCCCCGAGGGAACATTTTCATCCCAATTCCGCGCGTACCCAGTACCATATGTCAGTGTCTAGTGAGAGTGTCAGAGTTGTCTATGGGCTGTCTCAGACAAAAAGAGATACACTTGTTTGTGTCTCTGGGGTCTCTCTTAGACAAAGAGACAGGACAAGACATACACTTGGCACTGGGTGAACATGTGTGTGTTCACACCTGGGCGCCCAAAAGGAGAAATGGCCACTCAACTCAGGGGGACAAAAATGCGGGAGCCTTGAATAAAACAGTTGCTCGGGCTGAGTTTGGGGGAAAACCGCCGGGCTACCAGACCACCCAAAACCCGAAAAAAAAACAAAAAACAAAAAAATAGACAGGTACCGACTCCCCGAGGGAACATTTTCATCCCAATTCCGCGCGTACCCAGTACCATATGTCAGTGTCTAGTGAGAGTGTTAGAGTTGTCTATGGGCTGTCTCAGACAAAAAGAGATACACTTGTTTGTGTCTCTGGGGTCTCTCTCAGACAAAGAGACAGGACAAGACATACAATTGACACTGGGTGGACATGTGTGTGTTCACACCTGGGCGCCCAAAAGGAGAAATGGCCACTCAACTCAACTGAGCTCTCACATTAGGGTTTTGTGAGCTCCCTCCTTTTCTTCAGCTTCTTCTCTGCGGTCAGGAATTTCCTCGCTGCTCGCTGCGCAGCCATGGTAAGCAAGCTTCTTCTTCTTCTTCTTCTTCTTCTTCTTCTTTCTTGTCTTTGTTCTTTTCTTTCTCCGTCTTCATGCTTCCTTCTTGTCGATCTTTGCTTTTGCTTCATCCGACTTGCCAAAAACGCATCCTTACTTTTCGGATTCCTGTAAAAAAAAACCCAAAAAAAACCTTTGTTTGATCATGATATCGTTTTAACCTTACAAACATCTTATGCTTCTTCCTATCCTTCGATGTGTTCTCTTCCTTTGTTTCAATGATTTCGTACCTCCTTTAGATTGATCTGCGTCGATTTCTGTCAACTATGGTTTGGCATTTTGTTGAATGCGTGTAAATTTTCGAATTTGATCCTTTCAATTGCTTCGAAATCTCGTGAATTCCGATTTCTCATTTAGTTAAGGAACCTCTTCTGAATTCTTTGTTCGATCCATAGCTCATATTTATTTATTTATTCCATTTCATTTTGATTCAAACATTTTGTTTTTGTTTTTGTTTTATTTATTTCATTTCTGTTTAGAACTCTACTGAAATGCTTGTTGATTCGAATACATGTCTAGCTTATTCCTCAATGTGCATTATTGATTACGAGTAAATATTGTCAATACAAACAAGAAGCAGTCTGACAAATTGTTGTGTCGCTTCATTGTGGGTTTCAACATTCCTGAATGATTGATTATTTTATGATTTTTGTTAAATCCCAACAAACCATTATTATGTTTCATGACAGATCTCTCTCTCTCTCTCACACACACACACACACACACATCTTTGTTTCGTCGTGAACATCAATTTCTTCAATTTAAACAACTTATGTCGTGCTCTTGGCTTTCATACAGGTGAAATTCTACTCCAGAGAACCTGATAATATCACGAAAGGTAAATATCTTATCAGACTTTCTGCTCTCTTAGTGTTTAGGATTTGTACGCATTCAGGATATTTTGCTCTTTTTTTGGTGTAATTGTTTTCTTAAAATAGCATTTTGCTTTTGCTGGTTTTGCAGCATGCAAGGCCAGAGGCTCAGATCTTCGTGTCCATTTTAAGGTTTGTTTGTACTTTTATTAGTGATAATCGATCCTATCTATTTGTTTAAGCATAGATGTAAATCTATTTGTAAGACCGATGCTTTTACACTGTAATATTGCCCATTGTAACAACACATGTCACATAACCTTTAATGCATTTTAAACCTTAATGCTCTCATAAAAGGAAGGTTATGTGGTGTTTTGTTTTGTGGGACGATCTATAATACAAAGAGAACCTGCTTAGGTTATAAGCACATCCTCTAATACTTATTAGGTTTAAGCTTTACACTTACACCATCATATTTACGTATAGTATTTTTGTGGAAAACCTCAGAAATACTCCTGGTTGTGATTTCTCCAGATGCTCTACAGTTGTTGGTTGTTCACCGAAACATCTCTGCATCATCGGCTTTTCAGAAAAACTTCTTTATTTTTAATAAAAGGAATTTACTTTTCGGTGTAAGCGCCAGTGAATTTTACAGCTGATATAGAGAGACCCTGGATCTTTTAGTCGAGTTTTCTCTTTGAGATAATGGCATAGAATACATTGAATTTGGCCAGTGTACTAAGAAGCACATCTTACACGTTTGTAAAAACTTTCTCTCTTCCGCTCTATTTTTATGTTGAAATGATTTCTGAAGTTATTTTTTGAGAATATGGAGAAACGAGGGGTATATTGGAAACATGGAAAATATCAGGGAGAGGGGTATTATTGGTAATTTCATGAACAAGTAGGTTGTAAGCTCCCCTTGATTTAAATTCTCAAGCATTAGATCAATTTATAGCAGGCATTGTGTTTGAAAGCCTTAGTTTCATATTCTCAAAACTTTAGATCAATGTATAGGAGGCTCTGCGTTTCACATTGTTAGTTCCGCATTGGTGATTTGCTTATACTCTTTGTGGACCTTGTGCAGAATACGAGAGAAGCTGCCCAAGCCATCAAAAAGCTTGATCTAGCTAAGGCAAAGAGGTATCTGGAAGATGTTCTTGCCCATAAGCAAGCCATCCCTTTTCGTCGGTTTTGTGGAGGTGTAGGAAGGACTGCTCAAGCAAAGTCTCGTCATTCTAATGGGCAAGGTAGATGGCCTGTAAAATCTGCTCAATTCCTTCTTGGCCTCCTGAAGAATGCCGAAAGTAATGCTGAGGTAATTCTATTTTTATTTACTTATTAATTTTTGTAAAACAGATATTATTCAATTAATAGTTCTACCCATAGTAAATTATATAGTTTTGTATGAATTAATTAGTAAATCATTAGCAATCCATGATCTATGTGGAGGTAATTATTAGATTCTCCTTATATATGTAGGGAAATTGTTAGTTTTTTCTTAAATATATTGGGTAGAATTAGTGTTTCACCAATTCTGAGGTAATTTTTAGATTTTTCTTAAGTAGGTGCTAGATGATAGCGGTTGGTAATTCATGATCTCTGTTCAGTAGATTAGAGGTGATTTTATTTATAATGTCTCCTAGATCAGTAGTAAATTTGCTACTTTTTTCTTTACCTTCGGACACATTTGGTAGATCATAATTTATGCAATGGAAATTACTAGTAGGAAGCAATCTGGAGTGCGTGATCTATAATTATCATGATGGTGATAGTTGTTCATTTTTAACTTCAGACAAAGGGCTTGGATGTGGATACACTTTATGTGTCTCACATTCAAGTAAACAAGGCTCAAAAGCAACGCAGACGCACATATCGTGCTCATGGACGCATCAATCGTATGTGTTCTCCATTACTAAAGTTCTAGATATTCTCTTTTTTAGATGCAGATATTCTCAAGTTTTTTAACTGATTTTTTTGCCAGCATATATGTCTTCACCCTGCCACATTGAATTGATTCTTTCTGAAAAAGAAGTTCCTGTCAAAAAGGAGGTGAGAGGTTCAAGTGCTACAACTTTGTTTGCCTTGGAACAACAAAGGCCACTACTTACAGTGTTTTTTTGTATTTAATTTTGGCACATTGTTATTCATGTATATACCAGCATGTTTCATTTAGCAATCATACCTATGCTTGTTTGAGGCAACCACACAGTATAACATTGTTTTTGGGCTATACGATTGTATTTGTAAAATGCTGTCTTCCTATTGTTGTGT
The DNA here is from genome assembly GCF_043228905.1 of Azolla caroliniana. Classification (NCBI taxonomy): domain Eukaryota; kingdom Viridiplantae; phylum Streptophyta; class Polypodiopsida; order Salviniales; family Salviniaceae; genus Azolla; species Azolla caroliniana. Next base: position 23,144,379 of record NW_028230437.1, read on the forward strand.
TGTTGAAGTCTTGAATACTATGGATTAATACTGTTGGTGAAATCGTTTCTAGTTTTAAATTCTGTTTTTCTTATAGAGCCTCAGTTAAAATGGAAAAAATAATGTGGGAAAATGGCATCCTATTTTATATGTTGATAAGTTCCGGAAAAATATCAATAAATACCATGTTACAAATCTTCTCCATTGTTTAGTTAAAAAAGGCCAAATTACCTTACTTGTGCTAAATAGTTTCTTAAGAATCTTAGTTTCCAGTTAACAAGCCTAGATAGTATATTTTTACACTTCATATTGTGCATTGGCATATTTTAGCTCTCACTGTTATCAATAATACTAATTGTCTAATGTTCTATACAGGAGGATACGCCCGTGGCAAAGCGGCCCCAGAAAGGTCCAGCACGCCTTCGCAGTGGATCCTCATCCTAAGGTAGGTAGAGAGATTATTTCAGATGAATCTACATTATGGGAGAGAATAATTAGGAATTTCTAATTTATGTAATGAGATTAATTGTAATTATTTTTGTAAACCTTGTTTTCCTGTTTATGTAAAATTTCTAGATGAACTAATGTAACACATTAGATTAATTAGGTAATTAACTGACAGGTAGAGATGGATTAACTAAATTTAGAGATTAACGGATAGAGTGACGCTTCTTGCTTAGATGTAAATTTTCAATCACTTGATTATGTTAACTAATGGAAGACACATGGACTCATTGTATTGTGTGTGGTTAGTGATTAGCAGGCTGTCTGGGGAATGAAGCTTTAGGTTCAAAAGCATGGATGGATGGTGCTTTACTTGCTACTGGCCTTTGGTCTAGAGGCCGAGGTCATTGTTTTTGGTTGGGTTGAGAGATTGAATCCCGTGAAACTTCAATTTTTAAGTTACGAGTTGTGGGGCTCATTGAAGATTTTGTCGTAGGTTTGGTTTACGAAAAGTATTATTATTGATTGTCCTGTAGATCCACAAGACTTTTACGCTTAATTTTGCATGTGCTTTTTTACATTAGCATTGGTTTTTCTATATAAAAGCTTCCCTTGAGCTTGCTTGTATCAAATATCACGTGGCTTGACTTCAAAACATGTTAATAATTTCGGGATTTTGAATGCCTCAACAGCAAAGCATTACTAATTATATTTAGGGTATTGTTTGAATTAAGTATTAAAATTCAACGGTAGCCACAATTTGACTCATACCTTCTAATTGCCTTTCTTCTCATGTCTTCTTTTTGAATGCAACACATGAGATTTCCAGATATTGAACAGTAAAATTTCGAGCAGATTTTATTACCGAGATATTTTTGCAATTCCTTCCCTTTCAATCTGGTTTTGTTTTGGGGTTAATTGTTGATGGCCATGAATTCGTTGCATATCTAATACAAAAGGAGGCAAGGGGAGTGTTCCCAACTGGCTCTTCATGAGTTTGATCCACCACTTATTCTACCTCCCATTTACCTTTCTGGTACCTAAATCCATTCATTTAGTATAGGCAATTCTATGTCAATGTTATATGTGACATTACACCAATCTCCAAATCATTCATGTTGCCCACAGATGGTTTCCATTTAAAAATCTAATTCATGGTTGAAGGATCGCTTCTTTGTGTTTTTGTTAATAGAGAAATTTAGCTGATTCTGTGTAAATGAAATATGGGCTTCTTTTCCTATCCTATCTACCGCTACTTTCTTCATGTGGTTTTAAAATCATAATGTTCTTTTAGGTGTCGTCTCAAAAAATGCTTGGGGTTTGCCTTGGTGATGGGTGTGGGGTTCTTGTCAAATCCCACTAAACTCATGGCACTTAAGAGTCATGAAAATCATGTCACATCACATGAAATTTTAGGGGTTGAATGGCGAGAGTTGTTTATCAAGTTTCTTCCTGAAAATCATGTCACATCACATGAAATTTTAGGGTTTGAATGATGAACCACATGTTTCAAGGGGAATTAATTTATCAAGTTTCTTCTTAATATCCATGTTAAATAGTTTACGGCTTTGTAAAGAGGGTTATAATACTTGCATATGGAACTTTCTCATGTGATTTTGTCCCGTACACAACATTGGTACTATTAATGTAATATATAACATAAGTCCAATTAATTAGCACTAAGTTCTATCTCCAAAGCATGTCTATTGGGTATCTAGTTGGATGTTCATGAGCAAATGGACACATCTCAATAACATTTCATGGTAAACTTTATCTAATTTTTATGGTACATCAATATAATGCAGAGACAATGATAAAGTTACGTAGTATCTGGCAATATAACATAAATATATTGGGCTCTTTTAATAATAGGACATGTCAATTTCATAGTATCAATAATTTGTGTCGTATTATTGAGAATGAAATAGCTAAAAGGGTAAGTGATTTAGACAACCTAAACGAGTAACAAGACATTCGGAATATCGTTCATGTTTTCACAATTATGAGTAGAGCATTTTAATAGATATCGAAACTCATGATGATGGCAACACAAAGGCTAACAATCTATCAAAAGTATATAACACAAACTATACTATTAGTGTTAGGTTCTATCTCTAGACCATATCCATCGGGTTTCCAATTTAATTTTATCTAATTTTCATGATATTCTTGCACAGTACAGACAATGATAAAGTTCTCTAGTATCTTGCAAGAAAACCATCACTATATTGTGGTCTTTTTGTAATAGTACATATCATACTTCAGTTTCATAGTATCAATAATTTGTGTCTTATTATTGAGAGTCAAATAACTAGAAAGGTTAGAGATTCAAACAATCTAAATTAATGACAAAACATTTGTAAAATTGGTTGTGTTTACCACATTCGATTGTAGAGGATATAAGTACATGCATGAATCTAGTCCATGTTGATTGCGGATAAGAATAGCTATGAGTGATCTAGATAGTACAAATGAATGGCATAATATTTGTAGGATTGTTCATGTGTTCCACAACCTATTCCAAGACATTTAAAGCGGTTAACCAACTTGTTTCAGTTTATGGTGGAATTACCATGATACATTGAGTAGGACAAAAATTGTATCAACATGGAGCAAAAATTGTGAACTAGAAACAATATGAACAAGAAACACTACTATAAAGGCATATGTGAAAATAGAGAAAAAACATAAACAATGATAAAACCACTCATGATACTATCATTGATTTAGAAAGATAGTTTACTTGGGTAAAAAGTCTAACAAAACGACTTACATATGTGTGTTTAATCATTGCACATATTAGTACAAACAAAGAAATTAAGTTTGATGAAACTTAATTAACTTGCTAATTGAGTATGTGGAAATAAAAAAATACAAAAATCATCAAAATGATTGATGCCAATTTGTTTGAACCAAAGTATTCACTTTACCATGTCCCCCAGGCCCCCAGGCCAGTAGGCTGTAGCGCGCACATTTGAATGGTACACATGTAGCCTTTGCGGTTTTCTTGTCATTTAGGTATAGGTACTTGATAGCTCAATGCATACTGGGAATTAAGTGTACACTCTGAGTCCTTTTGAGCTATTCTTTTCCACCACTTTATGGTGACTGACCCATTGACACGAGTTACAAGACAAACCATTATTAGATGAGAGGACACATGATAAAATTGCCATGATAAATACTATAGTACAAATACATCGCAATGTTCTCGTGAAATGACAAAGTTTGAGTCAATTGCATTGGTTTAACACTCTAATGTAACAATACTATACTCCTTGTTCAACTATTTCTTCTCCTAAAGAGGGTGTTCGATTTTAGAATATGGCTCGACTCCTGCCATTTTATGTTGTTACATGTGTCATGTTCTGTGAATAGAAAACATACATTAATACCACGTGACATGTTTTCTCGTGTAGGAAACATATGTTCAAAGACAACAAACTACAACAAACTTATACCAATGTATTGATAGAAATATATGTAGAGATAATACAAAAAGAGAAGAAAAGACATGGATAAAGAGAATAATATATACCTTGTGTCGGAAGCTCATGGAGTAAGTAGTTGGTCAAGATTGTAGAATCCCTTTGGGGTCTTCTAGATCCAATTATACGCTGAGATTAAGTTAGAAAGATAATTATCTCAATAGAATATAAGGGTAGCTAAGGCACATACACAATTGATAGAAACACACACACACACACACACACACACACAATGTAAAGCGAAAAATAATATTAACATTCATGTGAGTTTGGATATACCCAGTGGGCATACAAATGCACAAAATCCACACATTCACAATTTTGTAGGGAACATCTATATGAGGTGATAGCCCATAGACCTAATTACAACAAAATGGCCACCATGTCATTGTATTTATGTCGAGATAAACAACATTCAAAGAAGAGTTGGTGATAACTATGTTCCACTACCTTATTAAAAATATCTAGAATGTGAAGTCGCCTCAATTTTTTTTTTGACAAAGAAGAGTTATTGATATATATGTTGCTCTATACCTTATTTAAAATATCTAGAATGTAAAGTTGCCATCTTGTAAACTGATTGCTTGACCATTATGCACTTAATTCATTGCCTTGCCAGACATCATATTGTCCACACAAACCTAAACTTAACAAGGGCAACGATAACAACCAACCTATGATGAAGAGCTAAGACGTATATGGCCAATCAACAAAACATAAATACATGCATGCATTGAAACAAACATACATAGATGAGTGGAAACATATATATAATATATAATTCATATACATACGTGAAGTAAGAGAGAGAGAGAGAGAGAGAGAGAGAGAGAGAGAGTATAATTGTAGCTTACTTGGTGAGGTTGTCGGGTGTAGATAAGAAAGCACATTGTTTCAATCCCTACATTCCACAACACAAGAATCTAGTAACACCTGGGCTTGCCATGATTGTACAAGCCTAATACAAAAAAGAAGGGACCTTACGGACGAAATTTGAGTAGAAAGGTCATGATCGACAAACCGTACTACATTATTTCACAAGGTAATGCAATTCAACAAACATGTTGCGGTGACATCTGGGAAAGCGAAATGAATGACGTTTCGCACCCACATTACATCCGACAACATTTTGCAGTAACATCTAGTAAAGTTAGCAAGAGGTTTGGAACCAGTTGGTGCATGGGGTACCAAAAAGAAATGAAAAGAAAGGAACTTTGGGTTATTACTAGTTACCTTCAAAAAAGAAAAGAGATCCGAAGATAATTTGAATTGATCACAAGCAATAACTTAAGACTTTGATGAGTTATATACATTATACATGTATGTGTGTGGTGTATGGTTTCTAATAGAATTGAGGATTTGATGGATTATGTGTATATATATATATGTATTTGTGATTATGTATGTAATATGTATATTAATATAAGGAAGTCCTTCCCTTGCAGCATCATCAAGATTCTCATCCCAAAGCTCTCACAATAGATGTTACAAGATTCTTACATGAATGATTCAATATTCCATCCTCATCCATCATGCACCATCATCCATCATCTCATCTATCATTCATCATGCACCATCATCCATCATCTCATCTATCATTCATCATCCATCATCCATCATCCATCATCCATCATCCATCATCCATCATCCATCATCCATCATCCATCATCTCATCCATTCATCCATCATCCATCATCTCATCCAATCATCATAATCCATAATCTTGATTCTTATTTATGATTGTGAATGAATCCAATCAAAAGCTTTGAAGCTTAAGGAGAAAATAGAAATGGAGAGCTTTAAGCTGAGAGACTTGATGATGTTGCAAATAAAAAAAAACTCATCCATATTTATTTATTATATTGCTAATGATATAGATAATCAGTAGCCATATCAGAAGTTATGTGCAAAAAGAAGAAAACACACAGAAATCCTTAAAGAGTCAAAAACACTTAGAATAATATTGCTCTGTTTCTCTAATCTTTACTCTGTTTTGGTAGTGCAACATACGTAATAATATACACATGAACATAGAGAAGGTTAATAATGTTGGTAACAACATGATATACACATGAACATAGTGAAGGTTAATAATGTTGAAATCACACACTATTATATGAAAGTGTATGTGTGACACACCTTTCATTCCTAGACCACAAGAAGGGAACCCCACAATTATCATTTTCTACGCCGACGTTTACACACCTACCTTTGTTACTTCGTATATATGACGAGAAGACACCACTCTTCTTTTGATCCTTGCCAGGCCCTCTTATAAGAACTTGCGGAACTCGATCCCCCATCTGGTCGTACTCCACCTTTTGTGTATGTCAAATCTTTGGTTGATTTGTGTCACTCGTAGACCACACAGTCTCATGCCCCTCAAGGACCAGACACTCTGTTTGCATTATCGAGCTTGTGCCAAACTTGTGCCATGCGAATCCTCACACATATGATATTCCACCATGCACACCTAGTCATCACTCAAAAAACATTTTGCACAAAATCCTAGTGCACCATCTCAGTTATCGTGCACATATTATATTAATCTTTAGACGTAGACATTGGCCTTTTTTCTTTATACATAGTGTTGTTCCTTACAACACCACCTAAATTTATTCTTCTCTCTTCTCTCTTTTTTCTCTTGATCTCACATTCACACGAGTGGACCTCCATTTGTAGCTATCATAGTGGACCACAAATTCATATCTAGACAAAAGACGCACACAAGCACACATTGAAATTTTACTCTTAAAAAGTAGTTTTCTTCTATGATGTGCACATGCATCCCAATAACTCTTCGACATTGTAGACTCCATCCCATATACGACAAAAACATCTCACATGTCGATGCACATGACAGGTGATACAAATTTGAATGAATCATACCTAAAACAAGTAAATCTTAGATTTGTTAATATCAGAACTTATTGTTCGTTGATTTTTTGTGCCTAAATCCAATCATTATTCTAACAACTTTGAATGCCAAACCTTGCATGTGATGATAACTACGAATAAATTAATTAGAGTGTTTGCAAGATAACGACCTCTTACCAAGCGCAAAGCTACTATTATGCTACCATTTGAAACTTAAATAATGATAGTATAATGACAACTCATGTTGGATATCAATCACATACCCAAACTTACCAATTTCATATTAGCATTACTCTTCATGTTGCAAAACTCAAACCATCCCCAAGTGAGGATAAGGTATACTAGTTCTCACGTACAATGATATAGATGTCGAGAGAGACAAATGGGGGTGGGGTTGGTTCATATTTTCCATCGTCAATTGTAAAAATCGATACTCTTGATAAAAAGGTATTGTGATCATTTTTTTGTACATAACCATACCAAGTTGTTTGGATCTATAATATATGTTAAAATTTTTACATTTCAATTCTTTGGCTTTGATATGATTTGGTTTTCCTCATTTAACATTGAATGTCATGTTTGTATTCTTTCCATGTAAGATCTGCATCTTTCTTTTACAACTCATGGTCTCGTGCTTGGAGCCGATTGTCCCTTGTGATTAAAAAGTGTTAAGTTTGTACATAAATACCACTTATTACATTTCCTCGTAGTCCATTGAACACACAATGAATAATATGATAAAATATTATGCATTCCAATTCACAATGCCACTATTCCTTTTATACACTAAAATCAACGCAAGCATCAACACTTTTACTTTTCCATCATACTTTTCCGAAAGAAATTATGGCTGTGATTATCACTCCCATGAAATGACTATGTCCATAACCCTTAGGTCATTCAATTGTCAAATGTTTTGATTGTGTGGAAGTCTTTTTTCCATATAGTAAGGCATACTAAATCCTATAACAACATATCCTTTTAGACGGGCTTTCCATTATGCTCATTAACATAGTCACGGGGGAAGCAGAAGGAAAATGTTCCCAAGGATGTAAGGATATGCATGATTCTATAAGATCTAGTGATCAAGGGCTAATAAATGAGGATATCGACATGGTCTAGTTGTTGATCTATATCGATGCAACGTGAGACGTAAGGACAAGATCCATATGAAACATGTAGGTTAGCTTGAAAATGATAGGGATAACAATGGTTATAAATTTCATGTTTTAGACTATATCTTAGATGGTAATGGAAAATTGAAATCACATTTCCTTCTTGTCAAGCTACACAATAGGGCTCTATGTCGGTATCCTTATATTTGCAAGTTCTATTAGGGGAGTGCTATACTTATGAGCATTTAAGACACCATATTGAAAATGGATCCATGTCAGCATCCTTATTAGAATGCTTCCACCACACTATTCCAAGAGCACTTCATTTGTATATGTGTTGATTTGGTCGTTTTGTTGTACCAAACTTATAATAGTAGGGAATTTGCATTGCAAGTTGGTTTTGGTCCCATGAGTCTTGTTCTTGGCCCTCCTAATATCATCATCTATACACAGATATTCACACATAAAAAGTTTGCGCGCGCGCACACACACACACACACACACACACACACACTTGTGTATTTATTAGAAAGCAACTCATAGTATAAAAAAGTAAAAACACTAGAATCCATGTGAATACGATGGTAAAGGGGGAACTTCATCAATGGATGATTGAGAGTGAGCAACTGAAAACAATCCTACACATATGTCCAATAGGAAGAGGTGCATTGGTGAGGTAACCATTTAGGCTCACTACTATTGTATAAGCAAGAACCTTAGAAGGCACTCTAAGGTTAAGCCATTAACCACATCCTTTGAGTTTTATTTGTATTTGCTCACTTAGGAGCACATAAGACACAACATTGTTGTATTAAACCTTTTTTGTAGTTACGCTTAAGCATTTTACATCATATATCTTTGTTTTGCTCTTTACTTCATTGTGTTATTCTCAAACATCTACTTGTGTAATACTCTCGCATTTCCGTAGAATATTATAAAATAGTGTTAGAGCTTTGAGATTCTATACATGGTTTTTTACAAAGCTTTGGGGAAGAATATAACTTAAGAACAATAAAGTTTATACAAGTTTGTGGGTAAAGCGCACAATATCAACAACTAGAAACACATTGGGGATTCTGATTGTGTGAGGTGTATTGACTAGCTACCAACAATCTTTGATGAACAACTAGATGGTTTGAACTATGCATGGTGGAATTTGATAATAATCACCATGTTGGATTTTTATGTATTGTTGAACATCTTGTGAAGGCCACACAAAGAACCATAGACAACCATAAATCCAAAGCACTTCACTAATGAAACCATATCCACTATGCGTTTGCAAATCATGGACAAGGCACAATGTTATAATGGTTGTAGGAGAAATCAATTCATACATTTGTTCAACATACTATGAAGGAGAGGAATCCGTAGAAAATTCATCAAGATCAATATGAAACTAAGAATGAAATCATAATCCAAATGCTCTAGCATTGGCTATCTTCTAAAAGAATGGAAGATGATGAGAATGTTGAAGACTTCATCACAAGGAGAAAACTTCTTTGAGATTAGCTAAAAAACAATCGGTTGTATGCATTGGGTTATCAAGTAATTATAATTACCCAGTCTATTACATCTTACGACATAGATTACAACTTGCATGTTGAAACGCACTTTTCTAGATGCTAGAATCCTTAAAGTATCAAGGAGATGCTGCAACATAAGAATGCTTGGAATGAATCCTTAACTTCCAATATTATGACAATCCATTAAACAAAATGCCTAATCCAAATCTATCAAAGGCTTGTCCGCAATTTCTTATGTGGTGCATCTGATGCAAATACACGATCTAAAGTTGCATGGAAGGTAATAATATCTTCTCCTCATGAGGGAGGATTAGGGTTGATAGACCCAATGTTTCAATGTAGAGCATTACTTGGGAAATTTGTTGTGAGAAGTATGATGCCAAGGAATGAACCATGGAAATTGTTACTTCATGAACGTATGAAGGCATTGGTTCCATGTAGAGGTGGACATTGGAAGCGAAATGTGAGGTGGTGGTTTGTGCACAAGGATATGCCTTTGACTTCTATTTTTGCATTAGATAAAATTTTTAAGTCTTTATTAAGAGCTTGGAAATGTTTGTTGCCTAATATTGTGCATAAACATCCTATATGGGAGGACGAGTGGAAAAGGCAACCAATTTGTTGGAACCCCTTGATTAAGGATGATTATGGTAACATGTTAGGAAGAAGGACAAGATTAAATTGGGCAGCAGTTGATGAGGCATTTGCGCCTAATGTTGGTACTTGGTTAAACTTTAACCAATCCTCTAGGGATGTTAAGGAACATGTTTTGAAATCAATAAGAGGTGGTACTTTAATGTTCCAAGAGATAAGTTATGTTTGTAATAGGATTTTACCCTCTTCTTTTAATTCAAACCATGTGTGGTACGTGGCATTCTCTTCTTTTAATGTCTTGATTGGAGTAAGAGCTTATACATCTAATGAATCCTTCCGGGCATTTATAATAGTTTCATATGGAAAATTGCAATGGGTCTCTATGGAAGATGACCTTCTCAATTTAGTGGAGTGGAAACCTATTAGGGTGGTTGCAAAACTAGGGAAGGTATGTATTATTGATCCCCATCCTAAAAAAGTAAACCCATTATGGGATATTTGGGTTTGTGATAATAAACCCTTATTGTAGTTAGAGTGGGATCCAACGGAATAGTGGTGGAGAGATGCTAATGGTAAGATGGTTTCTTTCTTTCACTACTCGGTAAAATTAGGTAGGGAATTCCAACGAAGGAGGACTCTAGTTATGCCGGTTGCAGCTAAGGTATGGTTAAATAATAGTTTGCCTATGCATTCTGTATTGGCATTTTGGAAATGGTTGTGGGCTTTATAGATTCCTCGCAAAATCATTACATTTAGATGGTTGTGTGTACACTATGCACTTCCAGTCTTGGAATGGATGCATAGGGAAGAGGAAACCAAAACTTGCTCTTTTTGTGGGCTTCACTTGGAATCAATGCAACATGCCTTATGGAACTGTATGGCTACATGCTCTGTTTGGAAACATATGTTGCGTCTCATTGATGTTGCATATGGACGTAATGTGATTACATGGGGAAATGTCTTTTGGATGGACGTAAATGTGGATAAACATAATTATGAAAGGGAAAAGATATTGTTTACCCTTCAAACTAGGGGAAGGCAAGTTAAGGACATACCATATTCAAGCCCAAATCGGTTGAATGTGGATGCCACAATATGGGCTACGATATCATCAGTGGTTCTATGGAATATTTGGATAGGTCGATGCCAAAATGTGTTTCAGCAAATAAAGCAAAATCCTGTTCATTGTGTGAAGGAAATTTGGTTGATGCTTATCTCAACTCTAAAAGGTCAATATGACTCCTTCACGGGTAATGAAGATATGATTTTTCTGAAACAACAATCCTTTAAAGGCAAATGGAAGGATTTGCTAGTTTTTGTGGAGAGAAATGACAAAATGGAATGGCAATATGTACCCCCGCGATGGTTGTTCCCTCCATAGGTAGAGGTTTGTTTCAATTTTGACATAAGGGGGGATATCTTACCCGCCACTAAAATGTACCATTATAGGTTTGTATTTGCTTATTGCATTGGTAATGGAAACTATGGTGTAGTTTATGTTGAAAAAATAAAAAAAGAAAAAAAAGAATGCCTAATCCAAATCTATTTAGATTCACACTAATGTACTAAGAAGGGTAACATCAAGGTCACATCATCGTCAAGTTCTACACAATATCATCCTTTTTATTTGTATGTGTGTGTGCGCATATACATAGATTGTATTTTACTATATATTTTTTCTCTACCACAGTGGCTCACCACGTTAGGAACAAATGAGTTCCTAGCACAATGGGAGTAGTGTAGTGCTCATTTAATATCTTTATAAGATAACTCCACATGATGGGAACGATTTGCTTCTCACCACTATGAGAGGGGTCTCCATGACAAAAGCAATAGACTTCTCACCGTGGTGGGAGTAGTTTAGCATTTACAAGAATGGGAAACTTCACATGGAGTCACCATGATGGGATTAGTTTAAATTTGCTCACCATGATGGGAATAATTCACTTTTATACACAATGGGAGTGTTTAGGGGGTGACTATGGTGGTTTTTCCCAACCTTAAAAGAGCTTCTATGAAAAAGTATAGTTGATGCTCTTTAATGACACACATTTTGATAATGATTATAAAGCAAAAAAGCTTATATTGAGCAATCAAGGAGACGAAAAAATAGAAAACACTACCAAGCAAAAATGAAATAGCTAACAAGGGATTATGCTAATTAAACTAAGTAAAACAAGAGAAAGAAAAATAACCAAAAGAATAGAAAAGATTGCTTGAGTGGGTAAGTGGTTCTTCCTCTTCTCCTTAGCTTATACATGGACGTGGAAGCTTATGAAAAGCTCATAGAGAGTTTTGAGTAGTGCTTCTATTCCCTTAGAACAATGATGCCAAAGATGTAACATATTTCAATGTCATTACTGGAACTATTTCTTACTTGGGTGTTCTTCTTCGGAACCATCTCAATGTCAATGCACACGAACATATCATCATCTACCATTTTGTTCATCAACTATCATACGACTAATGACTTATCATAAAACTAACTACTAGACAAACTCTTGAGTTGCTATATCACACAATTAATGATAATACTAAACACAAGAGAGACTTTACCACATTTGATAAGGTTTCTTATGGAATGAATTAGCTTCCTTTTGTTTGCACAAGTAACTTCGTTAGATACAATGATTAGGATTAGGCTTGAAATTAGGAAAGTGATTAGAGAGAGATAGGGAGAGGCTCAGGCTTGAGCTTTGGGATCAAAAAGTTCTTTGAATCAATACAATGATGTTCTTTTCAAACATGAGAGGGTATAAAGGTTTATATATTTTTATACCTTGTTACAATGTTTAACTTGAGCACCCTCTTTATTGTCTTACGTATCCAAGGGGTTCCGTCATTTTCATAGCACAGGAGGTGAAATGTATGGTGGATATTTAACACAAGGCAAGGTGGTATGAGACTCTCCAAAATAAGTAGCAATTGTGTCATACATGATAATATATAAGAAGTGAATGTAAGTCCAAACTTGGATCACAATACTTGACGATAAGGGTACAAGAGATATTGTTTTCCACCACAGACAATATCCACTCAACTCCCATCAATGCCAAATCTCAAGTCGAGTTGGAATTGGTCAACCCAATAACACTTTGGATTATTTGGAAACAATGTTGTAGGCAGGTCTTCTCTAATCAAACCATGCGTTAGGCGTTAAATAGATATGGAGTGAAGTTGTAGCCATGCTAAAGAGCCAATATTATGGCATCACGGGCGGAATCAATGGAGCTGAAAGACAACGATTAGCCCTTATCCAACAATGGTCGTCCTCTACCTTTCTTGAGCTAGTGGGCCTCCACATAAGATGAAACTATTGCGTTCGTACTTGGATTTGTATATAACATTCTCAGTTGTAAAACTTTGTAACTAATGGAAGGAGTTTTATTTTTGGAAAAAAAGTACAATACTTGAAGAAACAAAACCTATTTGAAGTGTCGACCTCGGGACTAAATTGTGACAACCAATCGTGTATAAATCTTGCATGTAATCCAAATATGAACTACAACATCAAACATATTTCTTTCAAGCATCATTTCCTTGTAGACCTAATTGATGAAAAGAAAATAAGATTGAAACTCACCCCATCAATCACGATATGCATGGGCTTCCTCACAAAGCTAGTTCCAAGCCACAAACATATTCTTTGTTGCAAGAAAAGACAATTACTCAACGTTACAAATGTTGAAGAAAAGGATATGGAGATTTCATGATTCCCTTAGAGAGAGTATTGAAATAAACTATTTCATAACTAAGGAAATAAAATATTGCAAAGGCATTGTGTTCCTTAGATGAGACTCGATATGGAAACTAATTCATAACTAAGGAAATAAACAAGTCAAATAAAATATTGAAAAGGCATCACATCCCTTAAATGAGGTTGGATGTGGAAACTATTTAGTTTGTGCAAGTGTGACTTCCCAAACATTTCAAGCTACAAAAAACAAAGGGCTTATGATAATCTTTTGTTTACCGAAGTAAATCAAGGTCATCAAATGAAGCTCTCCCTATGCTTTCTTGGTCCAACAAACAACATTAAGAAAAACAAGCACTCGCATGAATATGTGCACAACCCAATCCGATAATATCAAATCCTACAACTTACCTTTAATATTTTTGAGTACCCAAGAATGCCTCCCTTTCCACACAATGGGATATTCAAGATGTTGACAAATTCTATTAGCTCATATTAAAGTAAAAAGTTTGAGGGCCACCTCACAATTTGAAATTCATGAATAATATTTGTTGGGTGTGAAAAAAGAGCCATCACTCTATTCATGACCAAAGAAGGTCTTCCTCGATGGCAACTTTACACTTCGGAAGAGGCAATGCTTCGTTAATTCTTCCATGTAAAGCACTAAAGGCTGATAAGTGATTGTGTGCATGTCGGCACCTAAGGAGGGAACTGTAGCTAACAAATTTCCCAGGATAAGATTTTTTGTATCCAAAACGTGGGAAGTTTTGTTGTCTTTACAGAGAAGACATATCAAGTTTTGTAAACTTATGTTCAAGTCTAATATGCAAACAATTGTTGCAATTAATATCATTGGGCAACATCAAAGGCCTTTTGATTAATGATTTACATAATAAGGACATCCTAACTTGTATGCTATGCAATTTAAGGTAAATATCTTCAAGGCTAACAAACATTGTTGATAATAAGTAACATTAGGACATTTAATTAGTTTTAGAATTGCCTCAAGCATTCAATAATTAGACCATCTGATCTTGATTATTTGTAGCATGGGGGTATATTCAATTGGTGAGAAAGTGAAATCCAAACTTCGTAATTTGTGATAATGAGATTTTTTCCATGAAGACAACCTTCTAACATTGGTTCGTCAAACATTTTGATGGATACAAAAATAGATGGCATTTTCGCGAAAAGGGAGTAGTGTCACTTTGATCAATTACCATTTGCTTTGAGCGAAGTTTCCTTGTTTTCTTGAATCCATTGAACAATTATCGCCATTATGTAGGTTCTTGATGTGTACAAAGTATTCTTATGGCACTTGAGAATATTAAAGGGAGAGTTCATGGAAGCATCATTTAGTGAGAGGATGCTCCCCAAGTTAATAATAGCTAGGTGTGAAAGTATCTCTTTGTAGGCCACGTTTTTTGGCTCTCAAGCATGCTGGATAATAATAATTAGTTTAAGTCGTGGGGTTCCAATAAAGTGTTCACATGTTTGAGGACCAGTCTCTTTCATAGGTCATTCATATGAATTTGCTAAAATCAAGCATGAGAAACTATAAATATAATGTGCTGTTGTAAATATAGCTAGACAAGTATCAATTGATTGTCACTCAACTTTATCAAAACTCAAAACCTAGGACATATATTTGGCAATAATGATATAGTTAAATTTGCACATTATGACATTGCGGAATGTTATGTCTGGGGTTTATTTGAGCTAAATCTACAAAAAAACTTGAAGTACTCTTATAACGCAATCACAAAGTTCTCAATCCTAAGGGGTACTACGCCAATTACGATATAATTAATTGGTATTTTTATCACTAAACCTAAAAAAGTCAAGAACAATACTTATGAAGTCATTATGTACTTCTCAAAGTTGAGAAGGCATGTGACAATTACAAAATAATTAAGTAGTATGATTTGCCCTTTGTTTAAACCCACATGCCCAACCAAGTTCAATTATCGAATTGACTCCAATCTCTCTAATGATACTATTTTACTGGATGGCGCCGCCAAATGCTATTATTGTCATGAAGTTATCTGCGTACATGTGAAATTTGAGAGATACCATTGTTGACTTGAACACGAGAGGATGGGTTGATTCAAGTCTTTTTAAGTTCACTGTTTAAGGATGCCGATTATCTACATTGGCTTTCTCTTTTAGAAGTTCAATTTTACTTTCTTAAATTTTTTGTGAGATCGTACAAGGTCCCTGTATGTGAATATGCATGTGTGTGTATTTATATGTATGTCTAATTTAGTGTACATAGGTGCACCATGGGATATATGCATTTGTCAATGGGAGAGAGAGGGGTATTATTGTTATTATTTTATTTTAATAAAATAATAATCTCATTATTTTGTTTAGTTTTAATTTATTTATTATTTTAATTTTTATGAATATTATAATTAACAATATTGTTATTATATATATATATATTTAATGTTATTTGTTTTTTAAAAGAAAGTTGCACCTTAGTATTTCTTGAGAATTGTACATAGAGAAAACAAAAGGAGACATATAATCTAATCTCCCTTCTATTGTGATACAAAGGCTAGTATAAGCATCTGACCAAACAAATGATGCCATATGTGAAACAATAACTACGAGCTATGCAATAGAAAAGAAGGTATTGTATAATTCCACCTCAGACTAGAAGTTGTATCCAAAAATAAGTGAAGCCCTTGCCGTCGTTTCTTAAAGGCCACTTGACGTTGCCATAGACCATCAGTTGAACCCTGCAGATCATCATATTGACCACGTATTGTGTGAACAAATAACATCCAGAATTCAATAAGCATGGTGCGGAGATGTATGTGAGCATTGTTATAAACAACATCACATCTCGCTTTCCATATTATCCAAAGAGTCAACGACGTAATAGTATGCCAAATAACTAGATTTTCAATTCTGAACCGTCCATGGGAAAAGTGAAAGACATGAGAAACATGCGTACTTTCATACCTCATCACATCTCCATAAAGGACACCCCATAATACTGCATCCAAGAGAAAATAGATCGAGAATAATGTTGTCTTAGCAATAAAAACAACTTACTCCAAAATTGCTTGATCCGGGGACATAACCAAAACACATGTAAAATAGATTCCATAGGTGCACCACAATGCATTCCACAAGCATATTGCTGATTTTGCCTCAACCAATCACCAATAGGAAGAGCATAATGCATTAGAAGGCAACGAAAACAAAGAACTTTTTTCGGCAACTTGCACGGTTATTGTTGTTGGGCGACATCAACCAATGTCACTTGCACGATTAGCGGTGGCCGATGGCAACAAATGACCACGTTGATTAACGATGCATAATTGTAGTCAATGGTGGTGACTTGGCGGTAACGCAACCATTGTGGGTGATGAGACAAACATTCGTTAACTAATACAATTATTAATATTTAAACTTACTATTTTTATTTATTTATTTCTTATTATTAATTTTATTTTGATAAGTTATTATTATTATCCTCGTGGGGGGAGGGGAAATATTCGTAATTTATGATTTTAATTTTCCTTTCAAGCGCAATTTGACATACGACAAGATGGCAGCCTCGGTCAGCTTCTATAGTTGGAAAAGTTACGCACAACTTTTCGTTCAGAGGCTGGAATCGAGATTTGAAAAATCCGTTGTGAGATGAAATGAGTATTTGGGTGAGATGGTTAGGTGATTCGTTATACGTCGATTTTGATGGATTTGGAATTTGGGGCCGTAAAATTTGATGCATTCCTCGTTAAATGATTAGGAAAATCTTAAATAGGGATTTGCAAGAGATATTTGAATATAAATTTAGAAGATGATAAGAAACAATAAATTTATGAGGATGAGCACATATAACGAGTACTAAACTCTTGGCTCCGTTACATGGAGTGGTATAGTAGGAAAAGAAAGAAGAAAGGTAAATAGATAGAAATAAATGAGGTAAATGATCGCGAGTAGAGCTTCGGGGGAGATCCTCAACTTTCAGTGCGACGTCCCAACAAATGACCACGTTGCCTTTGTCATTGTTGGCCTCTGCATGCCCTCTTGATCCGCAACTCCAAGCTCGCTACAAATTCTAGCAACACTTCAGCCTCGTTATCAAATCCTCCCCCCCCCCAACAAACAAAAGCTCGCCTCACCATTTTATAGGGTTTGAGAGGGCTCTCTCGCAAATAAAAATAATGGGTGCTTTTTACTATTATTTACCATGCACCTCCCGTTTTCCCCACTTGGATGCACTACTTTTTCTCCAGTGCATGATGCTAGTGAACAACTGATCATAATGTCCATCATTCCATTCTTTCGTCTAGTCCGACTCATAGCATGAGCTCTTACCAATTGAGCTAAGCCTTTTTGTTGTATTTAAATACAACTCATTCTAAGTCCTTCTTACGATACCCATGCCCAATCCTTCAACCTTCTATAATATTTCAAGTTGAACACATCATGACAAATGTCGCCTCTCAAGTCTATTAAACTAGACTTACAAGAATAACTTGATTGAAACTTAACATTATCTCGTTAAAACAAAGTCATGAAGCCATGGGGTGGAGACCTTTAATTAAGTTTTATTAGATAACTTAGAGGGGTATTCTTGAAAATATCCAAATCCCTAGGGGTATTCCTGTAAATATCCAAGCTTCATGAACCTGAGTATGGAATCTTGAGATGCTTGGGATTCCTTCCCAAAGAAAACCCATCAAGGAAATCCTCTGTTTTCACCATGGATTTGTTGTACTCAATATTCAGTCTTTCACGTCAAGGTATTCTACTTTGCTCCCTATACCTGTATGCGCTTCTTCTATTTCAAAATATTCTTTATACTCAGATCTGTTGAAGAGATTTGCATCATCAAGAGATCTTTCCAATGGCCTCCTCATACATCATCACATCATGGTATGTGATTATAATATTGAACAAAATGAGATTCTTAAAAATAACCTTCTTCATATGTACCTTGAATGTGGTGCTCTTATGGAAGCTCGAAAGCTCTTTGATTCGATGCATATTTTCAATAAATTCGCACGAAATGTTATTATCCGATCATATATACAAAATGGGCAGGTTCAGTTTGCTCTTGATTTGTTTTATCAAATGCATAAAGAAGGTATGGTCCCAGATACATACATATTTGTTAGTATACTGTCGGCATGTCCTGACCATATAGACATAAAAGATGCAATGCATATACATGCTAACATTGTTAGAATTGGTGTTGAATCTCATGTTATTGTTGCAACTACGCTTATTAATATTTATGGTAAATGTGGTATGGTTAATGATGCCTTGATGGTATTTGAGATGATATCAGAACGAAATGTGATATGTTGGAATGCTATTATTGCTTCATATGCAAATGCCAGTGGGAAAGATGTAGATATGTTAATGAAGTTGTATGTAAAAATGCAAGAAGAATGTTTCCTTCCTGATAAAGTCACTTTTATTAGTGTTCTTCATGGATGTGCAAAACCCTCATTCTTATATGAAGGTCGAAAACTACATGCTAGGTTTATATCGTGTAAAGAAATAAAGAAAGATATCATTTTCTACACAGCCCTAGTTGACATGTATGGTAAATGTGGTAGCCTTGAGGAGGCTCAGGATATATTCAATCAAATAGAAGAGCAGAATATTGTGTCATGGACAGCTTTAATATCAGCATGTGCTCACCATGGAGACGAGAGAAAATCTCATCATTTATACAAGCAAATGCATCAAGAAGGAGTATTGGGAGATAATGTGACTTATGTGAGTATACTCAATGCATTTTCTTGTGGTGGGAACCTTTTAGAAGGCAAGCTTATACATGCTTCTATCGCTGGAACGTCACTTGAATCAGATGTTATTGTGGCAACTTGTCTTCTTAACATGTACAGTAATTGCGGAAACCTAGAGTGCTCAAGAAGCATATTCAATATGATACGAGAACCCAATGGATATTCATGGAATTCTATGATTGCCGCATATGCACGGCATGGGCATATTCATGAAGCTTTACATCTTTTTCTGCAAATGCATGAAAGAGGAAAGACTCCACATGAACTTGCTATTATAAATGTCTTGTATGTATGTGGAAATCAAGGAGCCGAAGAATTGGGAAAACAAATCCACTCCTATATTGTAATGAACATTATAGAATCTGACATAGTCCATACAGCTCTAATTATTGTGTACAGCAAGTTTGGGTTACTTTATGATGCATATTATATCTTTGATTTATTTCATGAGAAAACAATGGTGATTTGGAATGCAATCTTTTCTGTTCAAGTGTCCAATGGACAATGGAAACATGCATTTCAGTCCTTCGAGCAAATTCAGCAAGAAGGGTTAATTCCAGATAAAGAAACATTCAGTAGCATCCTTTCTGAGCTTCCTAAATCAACAGCTTCCTCATTTGAAAAAATAATACTTGCTCGTATTTCCTTTAGTGGCGTTATGAGACCAGGTTTGATTAATCTATATGGGAAGTGCTACAACTTGAGAGATGCCAATAACTTGTTTGATGTAATACCTTGTCAGGACTTGGTAGCTTGGAATGCAATCATTATAGCTACTGTCGAGAATGGGCAGATAATGTATGCATTTCAGCTTTTTCTTCAAATGCACTTAGAAGGAGTGATAGCTGATAAGATTGTCTTTCTCATATTTCTTGACCTTTGTGCTAGCCATACCTTATTAACAAAAGGAAAATTGTTGCATGTTCATGCAATTGTAAGTGCTGTACAATGTGATGTTGCTGTTGGTACTGCCTTGATCAACATGTATGGGAGATGTGGCAGTATAGAAAATGCAAAGAAGGTTTTCGATGACCTATATGACCGAAATTTGCTCACATTTACTTGCATGATTACTATATTTGCACAACATGGGCATGGTAGTGATGCCATTCTTCTCTTTCATAGGATGCACGATGAGGGCTTAATACCAGATAAGGTTACATATACAAGCATCCTGTGTGCATGTGGTCATAGTGGTATAATTGAAGATGGTATAGCTCACTTTCTTAACATGGAGATTCTTCATGGCATAATTCCTGTTCCAGATCATTTCAACTGCATTATTGAACTACTTGGGAAGGCTAGCCAGCTTGAAAGAGCAAAAAATCTGATTGCAAATATACCATTTCAACCGACAGCAATTTCGTGGACTATATTGTTAGATGGTTATAAGAGGTTACCTGGTGTGGGTTGTGGAAATCATCTGGCAAATCATTTGTTTGAAGTGGACATGCATGATGCTGCATCTTATGTTATCTTCTCAAATATGTGTGTAATATGATGATTGATCTTCCATTTGCAACTTTTTCCATTTTTTGCATGTCTATTGCATTCATATCGTCCCTCTTGTATATGGTATAGGTTAATCATGACAAAATTTAATTCAATCTCATCAATGAGATCATGATCAAGGCAAGTTGGTCATACCTATTTTCTATGTCATCAACGTCTTTCCAATTTTTGTACATAGAAATGTTAATTAGGTATATGGGTTCTAACTGGTAATTGTGGTGCTGGGATCGCAAGTGAAGAGTTTCTTTGAAGTATTTATACATCAGTTGGTGCTATGGCACTTCCATGCTTGAAGAAAAATCTTGTAGCCTTTTTGTCGGAAACTAGAGCATTTGAGTATGTGATTGATTGTCATTCCTTTGCAAAGATGATGGTGAATATCATTGTTTGCAAATATTCTACTTCTGGCACTTATGCTTGTTGGCATTTTTTCCTTTGATCTCCCATATTGTTATTTGTATATTCATCATGAATTAAAAACCCTAATGCTTGCTATTCAAGGGTTTTCAAGGACTAAAGATGAGAAGGTCAAGAAGTTCAACAATGATAAGCTACTTAGCCAATGACAGTCAAGGCATCCAAAAATCTCGAAACACTTCATGCCAAAGTGGAAGGTGGACGTGTACACTATTCTTTCACGTATTCAAAATGAGGGTCAAAATCTTTTGAATAGATAGTGAAGGGTGAAATCAACAATATTTTTGGCCCTATACAATTTAGCTCTAATCAAGGACTGTAAAAACCTAGATAATTTCTTTAAATTGGTGTTTTGTTCTTGTTTTATTTTCACTTTATCTCATTATTTGTAAATAATGTACATATCGTATACAAGCTAATGAGAGTATCAACAAAGTGTGTCAATGCTAATCTAAATCCACATTTTCATCTATAATATGGAGGCATTTGGATTAAAGTCACAACTAATATAAATGAAATGAAAAATCAAGAAAGGGTTGAAGATGCACCATGTCATGGTGACATTTACAATGGAATTGTAGTTGATTAGCAAGTTGTGAAATTAAAATATGTTTATAATAAACATGGTGATCACAAAGTGAAAATAGGATTTTCTTTTAGATAAACGCAACATTGCATTATGCCTAAGAATTCATCGAGCTATCTTGATGTTGTAAGATTGCTGCCAATGCTCCATTTTATTTATATTTATTTATTTAAGAGATTCAAGTAAGGTAACTCAAGCACTAAATTTAATATATCAAATTACGGAGGATGTCTAATGTGACTAATCAATTTTATACCATGGACAGTTTATATGGTGTTGTGAAAATACATGTGTGCGTGTGAAATGCGATGGGGATCCTCGGGGACTTGAACCAGAGAGGATGGGAATTCAAAGTTGTCAAGGATAGAGTGCTCATGGATGTCAATTTCCTCTCTTGCGAAAGAGACCTTTGAAGATTGTATATGCTCATATATTCTTTATAAATATGAACAATTTGTATATACATATTTGATTATGTACGCGCGCGTGTGTTTGTGTTTGTGTGTGTGTGAGAGAGAGAGAGAGAGAGAGAGAGAGAGAGAGAGAGAGTATGGGTGCATATGAATTTACACATGTGCATATGCATGAAAGTAGGTATATTCCTATGCACGTGAGTAAAAGTTAAATGTTAGTATGTGTATGTGTTTGTTTACGTGTATGTGCGGACACGATAGGTTGAGATGTGTATAATTTGATTTGCCAAATTTCGTGCTTTGTACTACCCTTGAACCTTAGCATTAGATATGATATGTTTGAAAGTACTTACACTTTTGTAATTCTCATGTATTACTCAAGCTTTCACTTAGGTGTGCCACATCCTCTAACTCATCCAACATTTTGCCCTTGATGTACCTAAGTGATCATTGGGCTATTGCAAGGCCCTAATTGGGTGGATAGATTTACTTTGGTTTTGCCTCACCAAAAGGATACAAGTAGGTGTTACCACATGTGCTTGATCTTTAATGTAAGTACCAAGATCAGTAAGTCAAGCAACTACCGACTGCCAAAATGTTGAAGGACTATTTGTCACATTCACCAAGAAGCAAGGAATTTTGCATATATGTGGATGAAAGTTTTCTCGCAAGGATCAACATGACTCATACCTTGGAGTATTGCACTTCCAACATTATCGAGTCTTGAGGGGTCACCTTCCTCTTGATGGGCTAACTGAGGGGTTGGGAGACTTCACTCCCCAATAGCAAAGACCATGTCATGCATCAACGTATAAAAGCACTTACCATGGAACCACGGAAAGCCTCAAAGGCTTCTTAAGTTAATATAAATTAAGACAGAATTAATCATTGTACAGTAATTAAGAAATTTGTTAGTCTCATTTAAATAGATAACCACTATATTAAACATACAAGATGTCACAATTAAATAAATAACTAAATAAGAAAGGTGCATATCTTGATTAATTAGGTGGAAAAGCTATACGATGTAAAGTGGCCCTTGGTGGCTGTAATGGTGAGAGAGTGAGGACAAAAAGGTAGCCCCAAAGTTACGACGCCCAAAGGCCCATTTCACATTAGACCTATTGCCCTTTTATACAAGTTGAAAAACTTGAAGGGAACCTTTTACATTACAATCCCATTACCCATTGATTGTTCTTACATAATAAAGGGTAGTTCTCGACAAATTACAATATAACTATGTTTCTTATATACACTTGGCCTATGATAAATACTTGAGATTGAAAATACCTTAGCCTCAGGGGTTGTTGCAACTAAAGAATATGATATTATTCCATTAATAGTGGAAAATATAGATATTGAAAGGGTTAATTTAAGGGCTAGAAAGGGATAATAAGAGTTTGTAGAATCTTGACAAGTGTGCGCTTGTTAGGAAGCATGCATAGACATCTTGTGCTTGTCTAATTGTATAAAAAGGGCTCTTTCCCCTAGTTGACATAAATGAGATCAATAATAGCATTGGATGTGATCAAACCCTTTATCCTGAACCTTGTTTCCCGCTCTCTTGTTCTCTTATTGATTCTCTCTCTTGAATATCACGTTGTCGTGGAGAAAACCGTCCCTAGGAGGAATCGGTGGATAGTGTGCGTAAACCGGCCCTTACACACGGGCACATGTTTTGATGTATTCACATAGTTAAGTATAGGTCGGCGATGTAATTATCCTAGGTAGCACGAATTCATTAGGTAGGGAATCGAAGAGGATCTCTGTCCGCTAGGACAAAGAATACAAGTGATGTAATAGTCTGTAACAACTCTCTCTCCTTGTGCTATAAAAGGAGAGGAAAAGGGCTGAGGGGGGGGGATGGCGAACATTTTTGAGAGGACAAAGTGCTGTCGGACTGGGAACCGAGCTCTCTCCTCCACCATCGTTGTTGCTTCTGTAGGGATTTGGGTTAAGTTGGTTGCCTCTGCTGCGTGAAAGCCCGTGTGCTTCCGGTAGAGGCCCCACTGCAAATTTTAGTGTGTGTGTTCGTTTGTGTTGAGTTTGTCATCGGCTTCCCGATTGTAACATTGCAAGCTCTGTAATCTATACTGTTATTGGAATTGATTCTTTCGTTTCTGTCTCTTTGTGTTTCTGCGAATCTCTCTCCCTCTTATCTCTCATGCTTCTCGCTTCAGGGCCCCCGCAGTCCTGCCTTATTTCATACGCGAGAGCGTTGTCGTGAAGAAAACCGTCCCCAAGCGGAATCGGTGCACCGGAGCGTAGGAACCGGCTCTTCATGCACGTGCGCCTTACGTTGTACATAGGAGATCCTAGGCAGGTAGATTCGGTAGGTAAGAAGTAAAGGGGGAAACGGCTCCTTCCTGGCCTATAAAAGGAGGGAGAAGAGGAGGAGGAAGGGATCGCGGAGAGACGAGGACAAAGTGCTGTCGGTTTGTGGGCGAAGGCTTCTCTCTCTCTCTGGCTCGCAAACTCCGTGGCTGCTTTCTGTGCAGGTTTTCGGGAGGCTCGCGCTGCTCTAAGGAATGCCCGAGTGCTTCCGGCAACACCTCCAACCTACTCTTCTCCTTCTGTGCGTTTACGAACAGGCATCGGCATATGTTCGCCGGCCTGTTCGGTTGTAACCGACTTCGTGTTTTTGTTGTTTGTCTTTGTTAATACATACATACATTCGTGTCTTTCTGTGTCGCTGTCCCACTTGCGTCTTTGCGTCGAAGGGCCGTGTCCCTGTGGATCTACGCTCGCAAGTAGAGGGTCTCTTCTCCTTCCTCTCTAGCTCTTCGGTACAGGACCCCCGAGGTCCCGCCTCATTCCACGCATCCGCGAGGAATACCTCGACATCTTGGTGAACCCGACGTGAAGGAGGCGGCAGAAGAGCAGAAGATGAAAGGGTCGGATCTTGCAGAGCCATGGCTTCGGCCGTGGATCGGATATTGAGTGCACGCGAGGGCGCCGGCGCCCTCGACAGAGCCATTGAGGCGGTCGTCGGTACGATCGGCCGGTTCAGCGGAAAGGATGCCACAAAGTATTTGGCGTCCTACGGGGCAGAAATGCTGATGCGGGACACTCCGGAAGAGAGGCGTCTTGCCGGGTTTCCTCGAGTGGCGATGCCGAGCATCCATGCGGAGGTGCTCGAGGTGCGGGCGGAGAGCCGTACCTGGGAGGAGTTCGGAGGCCGACTCCTAGAAAAATACGGGCTGGACGACGCGCTCCGGCTTTCGAAGCGGAACTTCATGGAATGGGTGGAGTCCCCTGCCAAGGGAAGAAACGCGTTGGCACTCCTCCGGGAGTTCGAAGAACGCTTTGCGCGCCTTTCGGCGCTTGACCGAACCGTTCTGGATACGAGCCGGGTCCTACTGTTCGTCAAGTCGGTGGACGAGCGGGACAGGGATCAAGTCGGCTCCTTGCTGGAAACCGAAGACGGGCTGACAACCGACTGGGCTGCGGTTAAGAGAGTCTGTGGCCGTTTCGACAAACGGCGAGAATGGGCTAACAACGGGGCGGCCGGTGCGGGCTCTGTCACAGCAAGGAGGCTTGAACCGGCACCGCAAGTGCGAAGGGAAGAAACCCGGGAATGGCTCGAAACCGGTCCGGCTTCGACCGGCATGGTCAGTGGCTCGTTCGGAGGGGCAGCACTGGAGGAGTTGACGCGGGCAATAAAGGATCTCCAGATCGCCCAGACTCGAAGGGAAGGCGACGAACCTGCTTGTGACCGACGACCGGCAGCGGGGAACAAGTGCATGTGGTGCGACGAGGTCGGCCACATTCGGAAGGACTGCGGCGATTTCGCAGAGGCGTTGAGGAACCGGGTGGTGTACCTGTGGGAAGGCCGGGTGCACGCCGGCGACACCAGGAGGGCCCTGAACCGAAACGACGGGCGAGGAGGAATGAAGAGACTGATGGAAGAGGCAGCGGCCCGACACGTGGAGGTCATCCACTACTCGGTGTCGGCCGGCATTCGGGTCGGGGGCAGCGAGGCCCGAAAGGAGGGCAAAGACGGATTCTGGTCGGCAATGTTGGAAGGTCTTGCCGGCGCACGGCTAAGGAAAGATGAAACGGACCGCGCTGAGAGACGGGTCCGGGAAATAACCGGGTGGAGCGATCCGGTCGAGGAGAAGAAGGGCTTTGTAGAAGCCGCCTGCCGGAACTACGAGGCTCTGGTTGAAGACAAACGGGTGGGGAAAGCCGGAGCGGCCGGGCCCTAACAACGGTACGAGACCCGATTCGGGCAACGACGGAACGATGCCGGTGGGTCCAGCCCGCAAGATAACCCAAGAAGGGCGGATACCGACTGGGGACGGAAATAGAAAGGACTACGGACCTACGAAAGGTCCTAGAAGAACGGATCCTCGACAGCAAAGTGGAGCTGTCATTGCGAGAGGTGCTAGGGATCGCCAAGAAGGAGTTCCACGACGCCATTGTGGACCTGGTGAAACGGAAGAGGCTGTCGACGGAGACGGAACCGGAAAGACCGGTGGAAGTGCGGACGACGCACATCGACGACATGGTGCTGGAAGATGAGTGGGCGGAGAGCCACTATTCAAAGCCGCATTGGGCCCGAGCGACCACGGAGACCCCGGTGAAGATCGGGGATGTCCAGGAACCGGTGGTGGCATTGGTGGACCACGGTTCGGAAATAAACCTGATGTCCATGGACTTCTATAAGAAGGGAAAGTGGCCGATCAACACCAAGCATGGGTGGAAGATACGGGTGGCGACGCGCGCCACTGAGGAACTGCATGGGGCCTGCCCGAACGTGCGAGTCAAGATTGGCGACGTCGAGATTGACCAGCACTTCTTCGTACAGGAGACGTCCTCGCACCCGGTCATATTAGGCGGCGCGAATGGAGACCAAGGTGCTGGACAACGGTTCAGCCTACGCAAGGGTCAAAAGCTAGGACGGGCGCCATTCGGTCCAATTTCTGACGGTGCGGCCGAACCACGAGTGAAACCGCGAATCCCTCGGTGGCGAGAACCGGGAGGATATTTAGAGAGGGCTGCCAAGGCGTGGGGCCGAGACAGCCCGGACACGCGAGAAAGACCCCACAACTGTACGATAGAACCGAAACTGAAGAAACCTTGTGCGATAGGTAGAAAATTCTGCTTCTCCAACAACAGAGGGTGTATGATAGCCGGCATCGCTGGCCGAGAAAGGGCAAGGGCGGAGGAGCGACTTCGAGCGTGCGGAGTTCTCGGCCCGGACGAGGAAATCAGCGGGGCCGTGGAGGCGGTCTCCTTCGACGACACCTTGGGGATGCTGAGGAAGGTAGCCGGAGAAGACCTTAACGAAGACCGGACGATACCGGTATGTTCCGAAGAGATGTACGGAGTCATCGCGGACTTCAGTCAGGGGCTCGGGTCGGATCGGACAGTCCGGGTTAGCACGAAGTACAAGACTGTGGACCGGAAGGTAAGGCCAGTCGCGGCACCCTTACTGGAGGGCAGCGAGTCCTGAATCAGAGGGGTTGCGTCGGACCCCAGTTTACGAGATCCGGCCTGCATAGGACACACCTTCACCGACGGGACGCTCCGGGAGCTCAAGATCGGTGGGGGCGGGTTCCTACTACTGGCGGAGGAAGACCGGTTTCGGAGAATGCTCGGAAGGCACGGGAAAGCCTTGGTGTTCTCGCCGGAAGAGATTGGGTGCGTAGACCCGACGATCGTGGAGCCGATGGTGATATTCACGGTACCGCATGTGCCGTGGAATCTCAAGCCGATTCCGGTTACAAGAGCTCACATCCCGGAGTTGATGGAGCTACTGAGGCAGAAAGTCGATATGGGTATTCTCGAACCGTCGAGCGCGCCATACTCGAACCGATGGTTTACCGTACCAAAGAAAAACGAAACATTGCGCTTCATTCAGGACCTGCAACCGGTCAACAGAGTGACCATTCGGAACGCAGGAATCAGACCGACCATAGACGAGTTCGCGGAGGCCTTCGCTGGAAGGTCGATTTACTCGGTCGGTGATCTGTACTCGGGGTACGACCAGTTCCAGCTAGCCGTGGAGAGCAGAGACATTACGACGATGCGGACTCCCCTCGGCCTAGTGCGAATGTGTACCCTGCGACAAGGAGGGACCAACTCGGTGGCCCACATGGTGAATGCAATGAACAAGGTACTGAGGGATTGCATCCCGGACATCACCATGCCGTTTCTAGACGACATCCCGATCAAGGGTGCCCGGTGGAAGAGAAGAACGAGACAGTCGGGCCGGACGGATGCCGGCGATTCGTGACAACACACATCGACGACTGCGAGAAGGTGCTACAAAGGCTAGAGGATGCGAGGCTCACCTTCTCGGGGGAGAAATCGGCCTTCGGGCAATCAGAAATTCTGGTGGTTGGACACCTATGTGGACCATATGGCCGGAAGCCGTCTCCGGCAAAGGTAGAAGCCATCTCCGCGATGAAGACCGACTGTAGCTCGGTTACGGAAGTTCGGAGGTTCCTGGGGGCATGCACATTCTACCACATATGGATCTCGCATTACGCCCACGTTGCGGAGCCGCTATACGGGTTGCTGAAGAAGGGGCGAAAATTCGAGTGGCGAGACGAGCACACGGAATCGGTCCGGAAGCTGAAGGAAGCTCTTGCGGCAGCACAGACGCTCTGGAAGGCTGTCTATGAGAAGGGCACCCCGGTATACATAACGGTGGATACGAGTCCGACCGGGATCGGATGGGTCGTCAACCAAGAAAACGAGGACAACATTCGGTTCCCGATCCGATTCGGCGCAAAGGTCCTCAGTGAGCGACAGCGAGGGTACGCCCAGGTTAAACGCGAACTCTGGGGTATCGTTTCGGCAGTAAAGGCCGACAAAGACTACCTGATCGGGACAGAAGTGATTATCAAGACGGATTGCCTGCCAATTCTTGGCATGGTTTCCGGATGCGCGACACCGGACCTGGCGATGCTTAGGTGGATAGCGTACATCAAGTCCCTGGATCCGGAAATACGGCACATTTTCGGAAAGGACAACGCCATGGCCGACATGCTTTCGAGGGCGAGATTTGATGACGAGGGCGGCATGGTTTCGGAGGATGAAGAAGTCGGCGTGGACTTCTTCGAGGCGGCGTACGTGATGACCGATGGGACGAGCACTCCGGCACTTAACGACTTCGACGAGAGCAAGTACGACGGCGAGTGGCTACAGATCGGTGGGTTTTTGAGGACAATGACGCCGGATGCGTCATGGACGAGGGACGAGGCCAACCGGATCCGGAAGAAAGCATACCGATTCTTTCTCCGGGACGGATACTTATGGAAGCACCCGAAGAAGAGGAACGACGTCCCGCTCCGGGTGGTGGCGATGAAGGAAGAACAGGAGGAGCTGCTGACGGCCTACCACGACAGCCCTTGGGCTGGTCACCTTGGAACGTGGGCCACGTTCGAGAAGATAAAGGGGAAGTACTGGTGGCCGGGATTGTACCGGGACGTGCATCGGTTCGTGATAACTTGCGAGAGCTGCCAGATGCACTCCGTAGTCCGACATCGGGACGAGCTTCACCCTACGTACCCTCCGACCATCCACTTCAAATGGATGGTAGATCTAGTGACGATGCCGATGGGAGTAGGACAGATGCGGTATCTGGTCCTGGCTCGGGAAGATCTGACGAACCAGGTGGAAGGCCGAGCCCTTCAGAACAAAACAACCGCGGCCGTATGTCGGTTCCTGATTGAGGACGTGATATGCCGGTACGGGTGCGTCGGGAAGATCGTGGCTGATCGCGGGGAGTTGGACGCCGAAGAGGCCGAGGAGCTGTTCGACCGACTAGGAGTCAAGCTCTCGCTTACCACTGCGTACAATCCGGAGGCGAATGGAAAGGTGGAGCGCGGACACGGACCGATCGTCAAGGCGTTAGTTCGGGCATGCAGAGGTCAAGTCGGGAACTGGCCGCGGCTGCTGCCTTACGCGTTGTGGGTGGACCGAACTACACACAGTTCGGTAACCGGATTCATGCCGGCAGAGCTCATGTTTGGGCAGAAGCCGATCATGCCGATGGAACGTACGATCTCCTCATGGGCAACCATGGCTTGGAGAGACGAGATGAGCCGGGAGGAACTGTTGGCAGCGCGCATACGACAGCTCGAACGAAGACCGGAGGACGTAGAGCAGGCTACGGAAAAGCTTCGGGTGGCAAGGACGAGGAAGAAAGACTGGTTCGACCGAACGCACCGGCTCCGACCAAAGAAGATCGAGGAAGGCGACTGGGTGCTAGTCTACGACAGCAGCCTCGACAACCAACACCGAGTGACACGGAAGTTCGCAAGAAGGTGGTTCGGGCCTTACGTGGTACAAAGCGCCAACGACAATGGGACGTACCATCTGGCAGAACTCGACGGCACGAGAATGGCGATACCGGTAGCTGGGAAGCGGGTCGAAGCGTTCAAGAAGCGTCACGACGACGAGCCGGATCCGGATAACCTGGACCGGGACGACGAACGATCCAAAACCGAAGAAGAACCGACGGGCGGGGAATAAAGGCTGGACCGGTTTTCTCCGTCTCAACTCAATTTGGCGCATGCCGGTGGATGCGCGGTTAGGTGGGGGCGGATGTTGTGAAGAAAACCGTCCACAAGCGGAATCGGTGCACCGGAGCGTAGGAACCGGCTCTTCATGCACGTGCGCCTTACGTTGTACATAGGAGATCCTAGGCAGGTAGATTCGGTAGGTAAGAAGTAAAGGGGGAAACGGCTCCTTCCTGGCCTATAAAAGGAGGGAGACGAGGAGGAGGAAGGGATCGCGGAGAGACGAGGACGAAGTGCTGTCGGTTTGTGGGCGAA
The DNA here is from genome assembly GCF_043228905.1 of Azolla caroliniana. NCBI lineage: Eukaryota > Viridiplantae > Streptophyta > Polypodiopsida > Salviniales > Salviniaceae > Azolla > Azolla caroliniana. The sequence continues at coordinate 23,175,590 of NW_028230437.1, forward strand.
GGTTTCTCTCTCTCTCTGACTCGCAAACTCCGTGGCTGCTTTCTGTGTAGGTTTTCGGGAGGCTCGCGCTGCTCTGAGGAATGCCCGAGTGCTTCCGGCAACACCTCCAACCTACTCTTCTCCTTCTGTGCGTTTACGAACAGGCATCGGCATCTGTTCGCCGGCCTGTTCGGTTGTAACCGACTTCGTGTTTTTGTTGTTTGTCTTTGTTAATACATACATACATTCGTGTCTTTTTGTGTCGCTGTCCCACTTGCGTCTTTGCGTCGAAGGGCCGTGTCCTCGTGGATCTACGCTCGCACGTAGAGGGTCTCTTCTCCTTCCTCTCTAGCTCTTCGATACACGACCCCCGAGGTCCCGCCTCATTCCACGCATCCGCGAGGAATACCTCGACAGCGTAACACCACGACAACGTATTGCTCATTTTGAGGGCGGCTTGCATTGTAGAATTTCATATTATTTGTTGTGTACGTTTGTTTGCCCAATTTATGTAACCCTAACTTGGAGGAGGTTCTTGATTAGGCCAAACAACTATACCAAGTATCCATCTGTCATTTAAAGGAGGTTCAATGCAAGTCTTGCACATAATTTTGTAGGGCTTGCCCATAATTAACAATCGGCAACAGTTCAATTTGGTTTGAAAGTGTCAAAACCGAACCGTTAGGTAAAAATCTAAACCATTAAACTATTGAACCGTTAAAAGCGCAGTTTTGGTTTTCAACTTAGGTCAAATTTCAAATTTAAATTTTGTTTTTTCATTATTTCAAATTTAAATTTTTCGAAAATTTAAAGATTTTTCCTAAAATGTGAGAATTAGGCTTAAAAATGAAAAGATTGTTTAAAATATATAAATAAAAAGTAAAAAATAAAAATAAGAAGCCATTAAACCGTTAAAACCGAAACCAAACCAAACCGTTCACCCCCGAACCGAACCGAACCGAAACCAAACCATTACAAAAAACTTGAACTTGAACTTGAACCAAACCAAACCAAACCATTTAAACCGTTGAGCCATGGTTTTGTGGTTCGGTTCGATTCAAACCAAACATTTGCCGATTGTTACCCATAATAAAATTCCTTTTTCTATTTTCCATTTCCAATTTTAAATTATTTATTGGATTGACTTTTACCATTTGAACTAAAATGTTCTTCTTCATTTTGAAAACATTATTGAGATTTTCGTGTAATTATAGAATCTCTCAACAAGTAAGAACATATGTACATACTATTGAAAAAAGAAATTTATGGTAGAGCATTTCAATAGATGATCGCCAAGAAGATGTAGAAATATGAGCTATCACAACAAGTCCAATAACTTGACGATGGCAAACTTCAAGAGTAAGAGCCCATGATGGTACACGATCACAATTCTAGGGATTATGAATCAAATTTGTCTAATGATTCAAATATACCGAGCTTCTATTCAAACAAGCTATGTACACATTATTGAACAAAGAAATTTATGGTAGAAAATTTCAATAGATGATCGCCAAGAAGATACAAAAACATGAGCTATCACAACAAGTCCAATAACTTGTAACAATTTTATATCTTGACGATGGCAAACTTTAGGAGTAAGAGCCCAAGATAGATCTACTAGAAAATTTTGATGGCAAACGATTACAATTCTATGGATTGTGAATCAAGTGTGTCTAGTGATTCAAATATACCGAGCTTTTGGTGAAGGTGAGGTAAGTAGGCCACCGAGACCTCTACGTTCAATGGCAACAACCCTCGAGTTGAAGTAGTGTTCTCGGGCCACTTCGTCCTCCCTTCAAATGACTGATAAGTGAGTTAGCCGAACCCCTCTCTTCGAAGGTATGGTTGAGTACAAGAAGAAAAGCACTAAGGATCCTAATACTCACAAAAATGAGGGAAAAATAACTTTCAAACCTTCATTATGTTGAGGAAAAGAAGGAAATAAAACTAAGAAAAGAAGAAGGTGTAGTAAAACCCTAATGGTCCCCCCCAAACTACAAAATGAGTGACTAGAATGGTATCCTCCAAAAATGGGTTCCTCGTCTCTTTTTATATAGAAAGAGGTGCCTATTTTTTATATTAAATTGTTTTATTTCTTTTTTGCTTCGAAATTTCAATAAATGAATCATTCTTCAATAAGCACTAGCAAAGATTCAAGCTCTAAACTTCTTACACATAATCAATGGCCCTAACAATTGGCAATGGTTCGGTTCGGTTTGAGAGTGTTCAAACCAAACCGTTTAGAGATGTTGAAACCTAAACCGAACCACCAAACCGTTAAACCAAACCATTATTATTATTATTATTATTTTTTCAAACCGTTAAGCCATTAAACCGGTAAAACCGCGGTTTCGTGGACAACTTACTAGGGTAGATTTGTAATTAGTAGTTCAAGAGCACTTGCCCTAAAATAGTTGGTATTTAAACCAACCTTTTGTAACTGTGTATCCGTTGGATGTAATATATAGACTTCTTGTTTAGAGCTCTCTCTCTTTCTCTCTGTTGCTTCACGTGCACACACATACTCATTCACATACAAAGCTTACTTCCGCTGCATAGGTAGCTTGTCATGGTATTAGAGCGTGTGGTAGCTTGATCCAAGCCCAACAACAAGATACGTGTGTTGTGCTTAGGCTCGTATTCAGAGAGAATTGACTGATCACTATATAACTCACATCAAGAGTAGAAGAAGTTTGACAATGAACACTCAGATGGGAAGCGCTCTTCCCACCGAGAAGCTCGATAGAACAAACTTCACATCTTGGGGGTACAAGATGCATCAGTACCTTGTCAGACAAGGTTACTGGAGCTACATCAAGGGAGCTCACGAAATGCAACCCAACCCGACACACGCTGACTACCTAGCGTGGGAGCAGGCCACAAGCCGTGTGTTGTACTACCTTGCATCATGCGTTCATGACCACATGCTTGGCTATATTCGAGATTCGAAAACGCCAAAAGAAGCTTGGGGAAACCTCAAGAAGATTTTTGCGGCCAACACTACTGCACGAAAGCTCCAACTTCAACAAGAGCTAAACAACATGCAACAAAAGGATATGTCAATCACCGACTAGACCTTGAAGATCAAGGAGCTATGTGATGCCCTCGGATCGATCAATGTCATCATCAATGATGACGAAATGTTGCAAATATGCTTCGATGGCTTAGCACCACGATTCGGCACGATGAGGTCGACCATTCTCGCAAGGGAGAACCCACCTTTCTTTTTAGACCTTCAATCGATATTGTTGGTGGAAGAAAACCATGCCCGACAAAGGAGCAATGCATCATATGGTCAGATGCTCTACTCTCAATCGGATGATAGAAGAGGATTCAGCTGAGGAAATAGAGGTCGATTCGGCCGAGGGCGATAGGGTCAGTCGACTTGAGAATGCAACTCTCACCAGTGGCAAGACGATAGGAGTAATGCCAGAGAGTTCGGTAGAAGGGGGAGCTATCGTTCCAGACTGAGAAATCGTAACAACCCAATCATATACAGGTACTATGGAAAACTCGGTCACTATGAAGAGGAGTACCGAAAAAAGATACGAGACTCAGCTTCAACTAGCCGACAATTCACTAACTACGCTTCAAATTCTGACTACAATGATCGAGGTGGAATGTTTATGATGAGGCACAAAACACATTCGATGTCGGCGCAAGCTTCAACTAGCACACCTTCTTCAGACAACGTATGGTTTGTCGACTCAGGTGAATCCAATCATATGACGTCCCATGAAGATTGGTTCCGAGAACTACGAAAGCCTGATTGGCCCGACTATGTCAAAACCGGAGATAACACACACAACTCACTCAATTCGGCATATCAGAAACATCCCATTTGGGAACGATGATAAACAAACCTATCTCAAAAACGTCTTGCATGTCCTAACTATCACGAAAAACTTGGTCTCGGTCGGCCAGATTGTCAAACAAGGTATGCAAGTACGATTCAATAATGAAGGGTTCTTTATCGAAAAAGACGATCAAATCATAGTTCACAGTCGTCGAGAAGGCCGAATGTTCCTCCTCGACTTGGAAGAGGTGAAATCGACTATGTTCACGAAAGGCATCAAAGTCAAAACCAACTTGAAACTATGGCACAAGAGAATTGGCCACATCAATTTCCAAAAGCTCCAGAACATGCAATCGAAAGGAGTCATAATCAGACTTCCAAACTTTATGGATAGAGAGATTACGAGCATATGCGAAGTGTGCCAGTTTGGAAAACAATGCCGACATCCATTCCCGAAAGAGAGGAATGTGAGCGAAGGGATCCTAGATGTAGTACATTAAGATGTGTGGGGACTAGCCCAGATGGCAACATTTGATGGTTGCCGATACTATGTCACGTTCATCGACGACTTCTCCAGGCACGCATGGATCTACCCAATGAGACAAAAGAGCAAAGTTTCGGCCACTTCCAAAAGTTTAAAAATGAAGTCGAAAAAGCCACGGGTCGGCAGGTACGTTGCCTTCAATCGGATGGAGGCAATGAATATTTCTCAGACGAGTTTATGGCATATCTTCGAAAGGAAGGAATATGACGAGAATTCTCGTGCCGACACACACCTCAACAAAATGGAGTAGACGAACGAAAGAACCGTCACATAGTAGAGGCGGCAAGGACCATGATGAACGAGAAGAACCTGCCGAAATCGTACTAGGCAGAAGTGGCTAACATAGCTGTCTACCTCATGAACATTTCTATAACCTCGTGGGTACATGGCGTTGCCCCTCATGAGAAGTTTTTCGAAAAGAAGCCGTATCTATCACATGTTTGGATATTTGGCTCAATTGCGTATGTACATATTCCCGATGAAAAGTGACAAAAGCTTGATCCGAAGTCGGAGAAATGTATCCTCGTAGGGTACTCACTAGAACAAAAGGGGTACAAATTTTACAATCCTTCTACCCGAAAAGCTTGAGTAAGTTGATGATGGAAATAATCGACACTTTCCAAACTTCACTTCTCGGCCACAACCAAGGAAACACACGAATCGTTGTTGCAGAAAATGGGAAATACAAAAGTAAGTAAGTGGACACGCGATTTAACGTGGAAAACCCTGTACGGGAAAAACCACGGGAGTACAAGACTCCGAACCAAAACTATGCACAGAGAAATATACAATGGCGAGCTGCAAGGCGACGACCTTGAGCTCGCTGTCCTCGCCACAGGCGGCGGAATTACACAGAGGCGTCGACCTCTTCCTTCTCTCACGCTCTATCTCTCTCACGGCTACTCTCTCTTCACTCCTCTTGAGTGGAAAAACAGAAAAATGAGTAGCAACAACAAACTGTTTGCCCTAAGTCATATTTATACACATATGACTTTCGGGCTATTTACAAATATAGCCTCAAGGGCCCTTGGCAAACATATTCACAAATATGTCCCCGCATCCGGATCTCTCTCCGGGTACATACGTCATCCGGCTCCGAAGCCGGGGTCTTCAACATCCGGCTCCGTAACCGGGGTCTTCAGCATCCGGCTCCGTAACCGGGGTCTTCATCATCCGGATCCGTAGCCGGGTACTCTTCATCCGGCTTCATGCCGGGTACTCTTCATCACCCGGTTCCGTAACAGTCTCCGGGCTTGCAGTCATTCATCTCCGGACATCCCATCCGGAGGGACCGAAATCCCAACAAACTCCCCCTTCACTTCGGCATGGGATGTTTCTCCAACCCGATCCTCTTCCGGCATGCTTCCAGCTTGTCGGGTGTGAGCACCTTGGTCAGCATATCCGACCCGTTCTCGTCCGTGTGGATCTTCGTCAGCACGAACTCCTTGTCTTTTATCCTTTCCCGGATCCAGTGATATCTTCGCTGGATGTGCTTCGTCCGGGAGTGATAGGCCGCGTTCTTCGCAAGGTGGATTGCACTCTGACTGTCGCAGTAGAGTCGGTACTCCTCCTGCCGGATACCGAGCTCTCCAATGAAGTCCTTCATCCATATTATTTCCTTGCCGGCTTCAACAGCCGCCATGTACTCCGCCTCCGTGGTTGACAACGCAACCGTCTTCTGCAGCCTCGACTGCCAGGAAACAGCTCCCCCTGCATACGTCATCACATACCCTGATGTGGACCGGCTGGTATCTGCATCAGCCGACATATCCGAATCGGTGAAGCTGTCGAGTTCGGGTTTACCGGAGCCGAATCGGAGGCACACGTTTGCTGTGCCCTTCAGGTATCGGAGTATCCACTTGGCCGCGTTCCAATGCTCTTTGCCGGGATTGCTCATGTACCGGCTCACCACTCCGACTGCATATCCTATGTCCGGTCGGGTACACACCATTGCGTACATCAAGCTCCCGACGGCAGAGGCATATGGTACTTTCATCATGTCCTCCTTCTCAGCCTTTGTCTTGGGGCTTTGCTTGCTGGACAGCTTGCAGTTTGTCGGGAGTGTTGACCCGACCGGTTTTGCTTCGACATGTTGAACCGGTGAAGCACTTTTGTCACGTACTTCTCCTGTGACAGCCACAACTGCTTCTTCTTCCGGTCCCGGATGATGTGCATCCCTAGTATTTGCCTCGCCGGACCCAGGTCTTTCATTGAGAAGGTTCGGTGAAGAGCCTTCTTCAGCATCCGTATCTTGACCTGGTCTCGTCCGACGATCAACATGTCGTCCACGTACAGGAGGAGTATTAGAAAGTCTCCTCCTTCGAACTTCTTCACAAACACGCAGTGATCGGACTGCGTTTTGTGGTACCCTTCGTCGGTCATGAAGGAGTCGAACTTCCGGTACCACTGCCGGGGAGCCTGCTTCAGACCGTAAAGGCTCTTCTTCAACCGGCATACCAGATGCTCCTTCCCTTTCTTCTCGAATCCTTCCGGTTGCTGCATGTAGATCTCTTCTTCGAGGTCCCCGTGAAGGAATGCCGTCTTCACGTCCATCTGTTCTACCTCGAGGTCCATGCTTGCCGCTATGCTCAGCACCGTCCGGATGGAGGTCATCTTCACTACCGGGGCAAATATCTCGTCGAAGTCGACGCCCTTCTTCTGCTGAAACCCCTTCACCACGATCCTGGCTTTGTATCTCGGGGGGTTTCCGGCATCTCCCGGTTTCAGCTTGAACACCCACTTGTTACGGAGTGCCCGTTTTCCTTTCGGCAACTCCACAAGTTCATATGTGTGGTTCTCATGCAGGGAATCCATCTCCTCCTGCATGGCACTTAACCACCTGCGGCTATGGGTGTCAAGTTTAGCTTCTTCAAAGCTCTCCGGCTCCCCCTCGTCGGTTAGCAGCACGTGCTCTGGTTCCGGAAATCTCCGGGGGGCCCTTCTCTCTCTTAGAGGATATCTCCGTTCCGGAGCTTCGGTAACCGGTTCTTCCGATTCTTCTTCATCCGAATCCATTTCGGGATCGGGGCCGGTTCCGGTATCATTTTCATCTTCTTCGGCCGGTTCTGTTTCTTCACCGTCTTCGGCCGGATCTTCGAGTGTTAATCGGTCCCTTGCCGGTCGGGACTGCTCCTCGTAGAGTTTATCCTCACCGGTCGACTTGGAGCTCTTCATCTTCTTCTCCGACTCCCAGTCGGCGAGTGTCTTGTTCTCCATGAAGATGATATCACGACTCCGGAATATCTTCTTGTCGACCGGGTCCCATACTCGGTAGCCGAACTCGTCATCGCCGTAACCGAGGAATATGCATGGCCGGGTCTTTGGATCTAGCTTTCCTCTCCGGTCCTTTGCCACATGCACATATGCGAGACACCCGAATACCTTCAGATGCCGGTAGGACACTTCCTTACCGGTCCACACTCTCTGTGGCGTGTCTCCATCCAGGGGTACTGAGGGTGATCTATTTATCACATATGTCGCCGTCGACATTGCCTCAGCCCAAAATCCCTTGGGTAATTTCGCATGTGCCAGCATACTCCGGACCCTCTCCATTATGGTCCGGTTCATCCTCTTGGCCAGCCCGTTCAGTTCCGGCGTCTTCGGCACAGTAAACTCGAGCCGGATTCCCATCGAACGGCAATACTCCTCAAATTGCCCTCGGTATTCTCCTCCGTTATCCGCTCGTAGTGCTTTCAGCTTCTTGCCGGATTCTCTTTCCACTCTCGCGTGGAGTTCTTTGAAGACGGACAATACTTGGTCCTTTGTCTTCAACGGTGCCGTCCACAGCTTCCGGCTGTGGTCATCTATGAATGTTACGAAGTACTGGGCTCCGCCATGTGACTTCGTTTCTACCTGACACACATCAGTGTGCACCAACTCCAATGGTGCGCTACGTCTCGTCGGTGGCCTTGAGTGGAAGGAGGTTCGGTTCTGCTTACCGGCCAGGCAATCGGTGCACTTCTCCAGGTGCACATGCTTTACTGGAATAAGGTTGTCTTCTGCAAGCCTCTTCATCCCCTTCTCACTCATGTGGCACAGTCTCTTGTGCCACAGCTCACCGGCAGTGTCGGCTGCCACGTTCAACTCTTTCGGACACAACCGGGCATTCATAAGGTACAATGTGTTGACTTTCCGGGCCCGAGCCACTATCAGGCTCCCCTTGCTGAACTTCATTACGCCGTTCCGGATGCTACCTGTGTAGCCTTCATCGTCTAGCCTCCCGGCCGAAATCAGGTTCAATCGAACCTCCGGAACGTGTCGGACATCCTTCAGCAGCATTTTGCATCCGGTCGGGGTTGTCAACCACACGTCTCCTATGCCGGTGTCGTGCCTTTCGGCTCCGGATCGTTGCGTGAACGTTTTTCACGTAGTGTACAAAATACACTACGACACCGGCAATCCGGCACGTACCTTCATTTCCCATCCGAACACAGCCATGCTCACCGACTGTGTAGGATGAGAAGTATCTTCTCTCCGGGGTCAGGTGGAACGATGCTCCGGAATCGACCACCCAGGTCGTCTCATCGCCGGCAATGTTTAGTTCACCTTCTTCGGTGATGAGCATTATCTCTTCTTCACTTGCCGCGAGTGCCGTCGTTCCTTTCCGGTCCTGCCCTCGCCGATCCGAACCATTCCGGTCCGTGGCTCCCCGGTAAGCACCGTTCCGATCCGAAGACTTCTTCGAATCGGTGTCGTCGGCTCCGTTGTCTTTTCGGTAATGCCGACAATTCTTTCGGAAGTGCCCCGGCTTCCCACAGTGGAAGCATGTGGGCCTTCCTCTTGACTGCGACCGGGTCCCCGACTTCTCCCGTCTTTGCGGACTCCGGTTCCGTTGTCTTCCCCGATCCGATTCGGTATTTACAACATCTTCGGATCGGAGGCCGGTTCTTTATCTCTCTGACGCGCTTCTTCGTTCAAGATACTTGTCTTTACCATTTGTAGGGACAAATTATCTTCGGTGCAGGAGGTGCTGAGAGTCACCTCCAAGTTCTCCCAACTTTCCGGCAATGTACACATCAGAATGATGGCTTGCATTGCATCCTCCAGCGGGAACTTGATCGCCGCAAGCTGGTTCACGAATCCCATGAACGTGCTTACGTGTTCCACCATACTCTCGCCGTCCCGGTACTTGAGGTTCACTATCTTCCTCATCAGGGAGGTCCGGTTCAACGCATTCTTCCTCTCGTAGAGGCCCGACAGCTTCCGCCACATCTCATATGCGTTGGTGTCGTTCGCCACATGTTGTAGAACGCTCACGTCGACATATTGCCGAATGGTTGCAACGGCTTTCCGGTTCAGAAGCCTCCATTCCGACTCAAGTACCCCCTTCGGTATTTCCGACCTGTCAATCGGTTCGTACAGGTCCCGAACAATCAGAAGATCCTCCATCTTGATCTTCCAGTCGGCGTAATTCTGCGCATTCAGCACCATCATCCCCGGCTGCCCGCTGCCGCCGCCTTCCATTTTCTGCAGCAGCTCGCTCTGATACCAAATTGATGGAAATAATCGACACTTTCCAAACTTCACTTCTCGGCCACAACCAAGGAAACACACGAATCGTTGTTGCAGAAAATGGGAAATACAAAAGTAAGTAAGTGGACACGCGATTTAACGTGGAAAACCCTGTACGGGAAAAACCACGGGAGTACAAGACTCCGAACCAAAACTATGCACAGAGAAATATACAATGGCGAGCTGCAAGGCGACGACCTTGAGCTCGCTGTCCTCGCCATAGGCGGCGGAATTACACAGAGGCGTCGACCTCTTCCTTCTCTCACGCTCTATCTCTCTCACGGCTACTCTCTCTTCACTCCTCTTGAGTGGAAAAACAGAAAAATGAGTAGCAACAACAAACTGTTTGCCCTAAGTCATATTTATACACATATGACTTTCGGGCTATTTACAAATATAGCCTCAAGGGCCCTTGGCAAACATATTCACAAATATGTCCCCGCATCCGGATCTCTCTCCGGGTACATACGTCATCCGGCTCCGAAGCCGGGGTCTTCAGCATCCGGCTCCGTAACCGGGGTCTTCAGCATCCGGCTCCGTAACCGGGGTCTTCATCATCCGGATCCGTAGCCGGGTACTCTTCATCCGGCTTCATGCCGGGTACTCTTCATCACCCGGTTCCGTAACAGTCTCCGGGCTTGCAGTCATTCATCTCCGGACATCCCATCCGGAGGGACCGAAATCCCAACAGTTGAGACATCGTTTTCAACGAGATGACATCCTGGTATGAACCAGAGTCGACTCCGATTTCGACCCCAATCGGCCCAGAATCGGCCTAACAAGAGACAAAAGAAGAAGATCTACTCAGGCGCATGTTCGAAGAAAGTTCAATCACGAAGATCCAATTGAAATCGAGTTGACTCACTCTCTCCACAGTGAGTTTGAAGGCCTTGATTGTTGGGGACAAGGTCGTCAATGCAGAAGAACAAACAACATCTATGATGTTGAAGGACCTGTGTATGAGAATGAACAAGATACAAAGAGAGAGAGAGAGAGAGAGAGAGAGAGGCACAAAGAAACGTTTTATTTCTTAATAGCAACGGTTACAAATGACAACCAACACCACTAAAGGTTACAAAGTCACTTTATATAGTGACTATCCTAGGGCAACTGCCCTTTATGCTATTTACAAAAATAGCCCAAACTTGGGTTGTCCAAAGGGACAGTGTGAATACGGCCATTATACACTCCTATTCGACAATCCCCCGTAATGGGTGTATACATGGGTTATCTGAAATTACAGGTATATACAAGGTTTATCGGATAGATCGGTTTTGTTCGAGTCGGCAAGATCTAAAGACAGAGGACCGAACCGGTTGGGTTGGAAGAGCTAAAGCCGATCCTTAAAAAACCGATGTCGGTTGTCCAAAACCATCATGTGCTGTGTGTCCGACTTTAACCGGACCGATTTTTCGTTACGCCCATCTGGTGCCGAAGGGACCGGAAACGATCCGCCGAAAGACACTTGGTCATTCATCCTGCGACATTATCAGTTGTGGATATCTTCTTGAGACTGATTTTCCCTGAGATGACGTAGTCCCGAACGAAGTGATATCGAACGTCGATATGCTTAGAGGCATTGTGGTGAACCGGATTTTTTGACAAGGCAACAACACCCTGACTGTCGTTGTAGACAACTAGAGCCGAGTCGGAGTCGACCTGTCGAAATGTGTGCGCCAACCGACCGAGCCATAAAGCTTCTTTTGCCGCATCGGACGCAGCTACATGTTCCGCTTAGGTCGTTGATGTGGCTGTGCACTCCTGAATTTTCGACTTCCACGAGATTGCTCCATTGCCGAATTTGAAACAATATCCGGTTGTTGATTTCCGACTGTCCACATAGCCGGCGAAGTCCGAGTCGGTGTAACCGACTACGCCTAAGGTTGATTTCGGGCCAAAAAGAATGTCGTGGTCTTTTGTGCCACTAGATATCTAAACACATGCTTGATTGCGTTCCAATGTGATCGGCCGGGGTTGTGCATGAATCTACTGACGACTCCTACGACGTGAGAAATATCAGGTCGTGTCGCGTCCATTGCGTACATGAGGGAGCCGACTGCCGGTGCATACGAGACCGACTTCATATCTTCCCCCTCCAGACTTGATGTCGGGCAGTCTCGCTGAGATAGCCGAAGGTTGATGGGGAGCGGGGTTGAAGCAGACTTGGCTGAGTGCATGTTGAAGCGTTCCAGGACACGTCCGATGTAGTCAGTTTGAGACAAGAAAAGTTGTCGTGTATCGCAATGCTGACTAATCTTCATACTGAGTATGTGTCTTGCCAGACCGAGGTCCTTCATGGCAAACTTCAACCACAGTTGTCGAACGAGTTTGGTGAGCTCTCAGGCATGCAGACCGGAGAGTAGCCTGTCGTCCACGTAGATGATCAGGAAGACGGGAGACCCATCTTGAGCTGTTTTGGTGAAGAGAGAGTGGCCCTCATCGCTTTTGGAGAAGCCGACCGACTGGATGAAGTCGTCAAACTTCTTGTAACACTGTCGGGGTGCTTGTTTCAGGCCGTATAAACTCTTCCTGAGTCGGCAGACTAGATGTTCCTAGCCGGATGCCACAAAGCCTTTCGGCTGCTCCATATAGATTTCCTCCTATAGGTCACCGTGGAGGAATGTCGTTTTTACATCTAGCTGAATCAGCTCCAAGTTGTCGGCGGCCACGACGCCGAGCATGAAACGAAGGGTCGTCATTTTCACCACTGGTGAAAAGATTTCGTTGAAGTCGACGCCAAATTCTTGTCGAAATCCCTTCGCAACTAATCTGGCCTTGTACTTTGGGGTGTTTGAGTCGGACGTCTCTTTTAGTCGATAGACCCACTTACACGGAAGAGCACGTCGATTCTTTGGTAATTCAACCAAGTCCCAGGTCTTGTTTGCCCGAATGGAGTGCATTTCTGACTCCATCGCGAGATGCCATGTGGTTGAATCGGCAGATGCCGATGCTTCTTAGTAAGACGTCGGTTCGACGGCGTCGGTAAAGAAAATTCCGGGAGAGTACCTCTCTAGAGGTTGCGACAGTCTCTCGGATCTATAAGGTATGACTGAACTAGTCGCACCGGGTGTTAATGTCGGATGGTCGGGAGTTGAGCCATTCGGCTCTGCCGAATCGGTGGATTCGGTGCGAGAGTTGTTGGTTACCCGTGAGACCAATCTCGTGTTGTGGGCTGGGCCGTCATGAATGGTTGGCACTTCGGAAAATATTACCCTTCGGACTTCAATAGGCCTTTCGGCCGTTTTATGCATAGCCGACTCGTTGAACACGACGTCTGAACTTCAGACGATTTGTCTGTTCTCGGGGTCCCAGAGTCGGTATCTGATCTCACCGTCGGGTCCATATTCAAGAAAAACACATTTCCGTGACCTTGGTTCGAGTTTCTGGCGGTTGTCTTTCGGTATGAGAGCATACGCCTCGCAGCCGAAGCTCCTCAGTTTGTCATAATTCGGCTTACTGCTGGTCCATATTTCTTGAGGTATTTGAAGTCCTAGAGGTCTACTTGGCAACATATTTATTATGCATACTACCGTAAGTAGAGCCTTCGCCTAGAAGCCATCCGACAGTCCGGAGTGTTGGAGCATGGAGACTATGCGTTCTTGAATCGTCCGCTTCATGCGTTCAACAATTCCGTTCTGCTCCGGACTATAGGGTGTCGTATATTCACGTCCAATGCCGCGTTCCCGGCAGAATTTGACGAATTCTTCAGACTTGAATTCTCCTCCATTGTCAGTTCGGAGACATTTCAGTTTCCGACCGGTCTGATTTTCGACAATTGCAAGCCATTCGGAGAAGATCGAGAACATCCGATCTTTGGTTCTCATAGGGTAAGCCCACACCTTCCGAGTTGAGTCGTCAATAAAACTGACGAAGTACGAAGCACCACTGAGAGACTGATATGGCATCGGGCCACAGACGTCCGAGTGGACCAAATCGAGTGGGCTCGATTCTCTTGGTGCTAATGTCAGGTGTGATGCGGCTACCTGTTTGCTGTACCAGCAATGCTCGCAGAATTAGTGATCCGAGAAGGAGAGCTTGGGGATGTAACTGGCTCTGGATAGGTGCGTTATGCCGGCCTTTCTGAGGTGTCCAAGTCGTTCGTGCCATAACGATGACACGGGGATATCAACCATAAACAAGTCACCCTCTTTGAGTGTGACATATAAAGGATACAAGGAATGTACCTTTGGTCCTCGAGCAAGCAGGAGGTTCCCTTTGTGGAGTGTCCACCATCCCGATGAGAATCCGGCACGGATGCCGGCTTCGTCAAGTTGTCTGACTGAGATCAAGGGTCTTGAGAGCTCAGGAACGTGTCGGACATTGTGTAGTACGAGTGCAGAGCCTCTCGGAAGATTGAGCTCTACGGTGCCGATTCCAATTATAGGACAATGCTGCAAGTTTCCGACTCGAACTGAGTCGGAGTGTCGGTGTTGGTCCGAGTATTGCTGAAACTGAGATCGGTGAGGTGTCACATGATACGATGCGCCTGAGTCCAGAAGCCATGTGCTTGATTCCTCAGTCATGAGCAGAACTTCTGATTCGACTGGGTTCTCTATGGACAATCTGTTCAGATTGGTCGTCAAAATTTCGGCTGAAGAGCCGACGTAGTTGACATCCTCATGCCGGCTACTCTTCTGATCCGCTCTCTGAGCTTTGTCGGTTTTTGCTTTGAGTGCCCGACAGTCGGCTTTGATGTGTCCCGGTTTCTAACAGTAGTTGCAGATTCGGTTGTCTCGGGACTTGCTCCAGCTTCGTTGATTGTTAGGCGGTCGGGAAGAACTTCTTCCCCGGTTGTTCGATCGGTCGGTCGAACCTTGTACTACGTAAGCATCATCTGCCGAGTCTTTGGCGAAGGACTTTCTCTGAGCTACTTCAGTCAGGATTGTGCTCGTGACTTCGGAGTACTTAACGGCAGCTGTTGAAGCATTGCACATGGTTGTAACGAAAGTTTCCCATGAAGAGGGGAGACTACTCATGAGTATCATTGCTCTGAGTTCATCCTCAATTGCCATCCCCTGAGACGAGATTTGGGAGCTTATGCTTTTGTACTCGTTGAGGTGCGCCTGAACCGAATCAGATTCTTTCATCCGCAGATTGTAGAGGCGCCGAATCAGATACATCTTCGTTGCGTTAACCTTCTTTTCATAAGTTTCCGAAAGTGTTTTCCAAAGTTCAAACGTTGTCGTGTAGGATTGCATTGTGAAGTACACTGACTCCGATAAGTGCATCCGAATCGTGGCGCAGACGATTCTGTCCAGCTTTACCCACTCGTTTGCCTTGTATGCTTCTAGAGGATTTTCATTCTCAATCGGGTCTATCTGCCCTTGACTATGAGATAGTCCTGCATTTGTTCCTTCCAGAAGTTGAAGTTCGAACCGTCGAACCTCCGTAGACTCATCTCTGATGAGCCGGATGTTGATGCTATCTGCTTCGGTTTCGGTTGGTAAAACTCGGTTCGGAGTTGACTACGAACCTTGGTGGGGTGCAGTCGGTTGGCTGACCCGATATCGTTCTAGTCAGTTTTGAACCTGAACCGGGTGTCTCATACCGTTGCGAGGGTCTGCCCCCCCCGGTCTTTCCCGCTCGCTTGTCTTCCACCAGAACCTCGTAGTTCTGGCACGCGGCTTCCACGAAGCCCGTCTTCTCTTCGACCGAGTCACTCCACCCGGTTACCTCCCGGACCCGTCTTTCCGCGTGGTCCGTTTCCTCTTTCCTCTACCGTACGCCGGCGAGGCCTTCCAGCACCAACGGCTAGAATCCAGCTTCCTTCGTCTTCCGGTCTTCATCGCTTCCGACCTAGATTCCAGCCATCGCCGAGTAGTGGACGGTCTCCGCGTGGCGAGCCGTCGCTTCTTCCATCATCCGTTTCATACCCTCTCGTTCGACATTCAGATCCAAGGCCCTCCGGGTCTCGCTAGCGTGCACCCGACTGTTCCATACGTACACCACGTTAGCTCTTATCGCTTCAGCGAAGTCCCCGCAGTCCTTTCGGGCGTGGCCGACTGCGTTGCACCACAAGCACCGGAGGCCTTCGGTCACAGACTTGTTCCCCGCCGTCGCTCCGTTCTTGCGCGATCTGGAGGTCCCTCACCATCAGAGTGAGTTCCTCCAAAGCCACTCCTCCGGACGAGCCTTTGACCATGCCAGTCGAAGTCGAGCCCATCTCGAGCCCATCTCGGGTCTCTTCCCTTCGCGCCGGTGGGGGTACCTCGACCTTCCTTGTCGCAATAGAACCCGCCCCCGTCAGGCCTTTATCGACCCACTCACGCCGTTTGTCAAAGCGGCCGCATGCTCTCTTTACCACGGCCCAGTCGGTTGTTAGGCCGTTGTCGTGAAGAATGTGCTTCACGATATAAAAATGAGCTTAAATGTTGTATTTAATAATATTTGAGAGACTTGAACCCACATCCTTACATACGAAATACAATGTACATACCACTAGGCTAGGCTATTTATTTGTAAAAGTTAACAAATCTGCATCATGATATAAGAATGAAGCTATATATTGTATTAAGTAAAATTGAGAGACTTGAACTCTCAACCTTGTATACCAAACACAAAGTATACACCACTAAGCTAGGTTAGTTATTTTAAAATACATTTTCATCATTATACTTATCCCATATCTACTTTCATACATGGGAGCTCAAGTGAGCATGATGGCTACCATGCATCACGTGCAATACATGTGCGCCAAATGGCGATCATGCATTACATGTAACTCATGCATTGCATGCATGCCATGCTCCCATACATTATCATATGCATGCCAACACTTATATAAAGAGGGGCAAGGAAAACAAGAAGAGAATAAAAAAGAGAGAGTGAGAAAATAATATAATCAACTAAAGAAGACTAGCTCATTGGGTGGAGAACCTCTCGTTTCGAAGTTGAGTTCGTGGGTTCAAATCAAGGGTCAATAGAGAATGTGTTCAGTTTGCGATCGAGGATTGTAAAGTTGGTAAAATATTATATTTTTAATATACATCATGTTTATATCATATACTCTTGTTCCTTGAATCATACTTTGTCTCAATCTTCATTCTTGAATCATACATTGTCTCAATCTTCTTTCTTGAAGCATACATTGTCTCTATCTTTTATCTATGCTCATCTCTCTCTCTCTCACACACACACACACATTACTTGTAACTCTTCTTATTACTATCCTTCACCACTCTATCATCACCATACAAGGCTTATTAAAAGTTAAGTTTCTTCAACTCCCCTTAACCTTAGTCCTCGCGACTTCGCCGCACGAACCACAACTACCCCGACACCGTCATCGGTCTCCAGCAGGAAGCCCACTTCCTCCCGGTCCCTTGCGTCCACCAATTTAACGAACAATAGGACACGACTCGTGTCCAGCACGGTCCGGTCCAGCACCGAAAGTCGTGCGAAGCGTTCATCAAACTCCCGAAGGAGCATCGACGCGTTTCTCCCCTTTTCGGGGGTCTCCACCCATTCCATGAAGTTCCGCTTTGACATACGCAGCGCTGTCGTGAAGATTTTCGTCCACAAGCGGAAACCGGGAAACATTGGCTACATCGGCGGGGTGCAGCGTGTGTACGTACCCATGTACATTTAGTGTGAATATCGAGGGCGCCTTTATGGCGCCGAAGAGTAGTTAAGTCAGGACAGACAATCCCATGTAAGTCGGGATTTGTCCCACATTGTAACACATCCCTTTCCTTGTTCTATAAAAGGAAGGGAACGCCCTTTGTGAAAGGGTTGCCCATTTTGCATTAGAGGGTATACCATTAGGTTCAGAGTTAGCTTCTTCTTCTTCTTCTCCTTCGTGTTCACTTAGGGTTTGCTGCAGCTCATCTCTTGTGCAAGACCCCGCTCGGCGCGACGAGCCTGAGAGCTCCCCGACGGCGGCTTGACAGCAGACGACTGTTGTAAGCTATCTTGGTCCGGCTCGAAGTCGGGAATGTATTCTTCATATATATACATACATATACGTTTACGTTTGTCTGTGTATATTCGCGTCGCTGTTGGCGTCGGGTGCTTACCCTCTCCTGCGTTTTCTGTACATAAGGCGCAAGTCGAATTGAGCTATGTGTACGAGTGTGTGGCTGTGTGTGTGTGTGTGTGTGTGCGTGAGTCGGTGTTAATCTCTCTCTCCCCCTTCAGTTGCTTCCGGTGTGTTTTTGGGATGCCCCGGAAACAGTGAAGCACGACTTCCTACGCTCCATCGCTCTCTAGTCCAAGACCCCCGTGGTCCCGCCTTTCTCCACGCACGCGCGTAACAACGCGACATCTTTGGTGAACCCGACGTGAAAGGCGGCAAGGGAGGATGGAGTCGGAAGATGACGACCTTGTGGAGATGGTGGCCGAAGTGGTGTTGGAGTCGGCACGAGTGGTGATGAGGCGAGAAGCAGCGCAACAAGCGGTTGAGCGAGTGGTCGAAAGAGTCGGCCGTTTCAACGGGGACAAAGTCCCATCTTACTTGGAAGTCTACAACACAGAAATGGAGGAGCGTGGCGTAGACGAGTCGTTGAGGCTGAAGTTCTTCTGCCGGGTCGTGGCTGTCCGGATGCATGCGGAAGTAAAGGAGCTCAGTGAGGCTCATAGTTCGTGGGAGGCCTTCGAAGAGGCGCTCCTGAAAGCATACGGAGGACGGCGGAAGAGCCGGGGACGGCACGACTTCGACCAGTGGGTAGCATCGGCAAAGACCCACCGGGGTGCGACGAAGGCGTTCCGGGAGTTCGAGCGACGACTTGCTCGGCTCCCATAGCGGGAACAAGGTTTGGTGGGGGCGAAGAAAGTCTTTTTGTTCGTCAGGTCGATCGACCGAGCGGAACGGGAAGCCATCAGGATTGAGCTCGAAGACAATGATGGAGCGAATGGGCTTACGGAGGCCTGGTCGAAGGTCGGAAGGGTGTGCCAAAGGCTAGACAACGAGCGAGCCGAGAAGGCTAAGAGGAAGGTACGCGACGGCGTGCCATCACAGCGGGAAGAGGCCGAACGGCAAAGAGAGTTGGCAAGGGTCGACGTTGGGGCCAGGATTGCGGAGGCATACGCAACGCTCAAAGCGATGCTCGAGGAAGAGGGAGGATCGAGGCCAGAAGCTGAGACCGAGGAGACGGACTTGTCCCACGCGACGGCGGAAGATCGGTACCACGGTACCACGGAAGGGGGTGCGGAACGAAACGCCCTCTCGACTTGCAGAGATAGAACGGCCAAGGACGAGGCCGAGATACCGATCGCGGAATCGGAACGTTGGGACCAGCGGTTTCGGCCATGTCAGCCCGAGATCCGGGTCATTGGAGAAGCAAGCCTAGACGGGGCTTGCGCGATCGGTAAGAAAATGACCGCCGACCACGAAGAGTCGGTGGCTACGAACAAGGGCGTAAAACGGACGGGCGATTCTTTGTGTCTTCCCACACTTGCTCCCGAGACGATGGCAGTCGGGCCCGAGTGCCCACGTGAGTCCCAAGCGGAGGAAGGCAGCGGCGAATGGCCAAGAATCACCGGCGAGACGATATAGGGAAGGAGCGGACGAAAGCCCACGGACCCGATTCCGGAGAACTCGACAATTTGGCCCGTAAGCCCGTGTAAGACCGAGGAGATGGATGGTGGTACCGAGGAGTCCTGGCACGATGCCAGCGAAGACGGATGGGAAAAGGCCTGCGAGGAGGCCGAGGACGGACACGGCACGTGGAGATCCGCATTCCGATACGGGTGGAGCGTGATCCGGTCGTGGGCCGTTCGATCGGGGCCGGATTCGGCATGAAGGTGCCAGTACGGAAGGGGGTGCGGGACGAGCCGCCCTCTTTTACATGGGGAGAAAGACCGACTGGGCGAAGGTCGAGATTTTGAATGAGAATGAAAGTCGGTCCTATAGGATTCCTTACACTGATCCGGCTGTAGGCCCGAGTGCCGGCGTGAGTCCTATAAGGGAGATCGATGGCGACAGGAGAACGGGACTCGGCAATCCGGGGAAGGACGAACGGACCTGGACGAGAACCGGGCGGAGCAGACTCCCGGATAACCATTCCGGGAGGGAGGAAGAGAGCAGGCCTACGAAGAGGCTGAGGACACGGTGTCGTGAGGAAAACCGTCCACAAGCAGAATCAGTGCACAGGAGCGTAGGAACCGGCTCTTCTCGAATGTTGTCCATAGAAGATCCTAGGCAGGTAGATTTAGTGGGTAGGAAGTAAAGGGGAAACGGCTCCTTCCTTGCCTATAAAAAGGAGGTAGACAAGAAGGGGGAGGGGATCGCGGAGAGTCGAGGACGAAGTGCTGTCGGTTTGCGTGCGAAGGCTTCTCTCTCTCTCTCTCTCTGGTTCGCAAACTCCATAGCTTCCTTTTGTGCAGGTTTCGGGAGGCTCGCGCTGCTCTGAGGAATGCTCGAGTGCTTCCGGCAGCACCTCCAACCTGCTCCTGTCTTTCTGCGCGTTTACGAACAGGCATCGGCATCTGTTCGCCGGCCTGTTCAGTTGTAACCGACTTCGTGTTTTTGTTGCTTCCGTGTTCTTGTTGTTGTCTTTGTTAATACATACATACATTCGTGTCTCTCTGTGTCGCTGTCCCACTCGCGTCTTTGTGTCGAACGGCCGTGTCCCTGTGAATCTACGCTCGCACGTAGTGTGTCTATTTTCCTTTCTCTCTTGCTCTTCGGTACAGGACCCCTGAGGTCCCGCCTCATTCCTCGCAGATGCGTGGAAAACCTCGACATCTTTGGTGAACCCGACGTGAAGGAGGCAGTAGAACAGCAGAAGATGAAAGGGTCGGATCTTGCGGAGGCCATGGCTTCGGCCGTGGATCGGATATTGAGTGCACGCGAGGGCACCGGCGCCCTCGACAGAGCCATTGAGGCGGTCGTCGGTACGATCGGCCGGTTCAGTGGAAAGGATGCCACGAAGTATTTAGCGTCCTACGGGGTAGAAATGCTGATGCGGGACATTCCGGAAGAGAGGCGTCTTGCCGGGTTTCCTTGAGTGGCGATGCCGAGCATCCATGTGGAGATGCTCGAGGTTCGGGCGGAGAGCCGTACCTGGGAGGAGTTCGGAGGCCGACTCCTAGAAAAATACGGGCTGGACGACGCGCTCCGGCTTTCGAAGCGGAACTTCATGGAATGGGTGGAGTCCCCCGCCAAGGGAAGAAACGCGTTGGCACTCCTCCGGGAGTTCGAAGAACGCTTTGCGCACTTTTCGGCGCTTGACCGAACCGTTCTGGATACGAGCCGGGTCCTACTGTTCGTCAAGTCGGTGGACGAGCGGGATAGGGATCAAGTCGGCTCCTTGCTGGAAACCGAAGACGGGTTGATAACCGACTGGGCTGCGGTTAAGAGAGTCTGTGGCCGTTTCGACAAACGCCGAGAATGGGCTGACAACGGGGCGGCCGGTGCGGGCTCTGTCACAGCAAGGAGGCTTGAACCGGCACCGCAAGTGCGAAGGGAAGAAACCCGGGAAAGGCTCAAAACCGGTTCGGCTTCGACCGGCATGGTCAGTGGCTCGTTCGGAGGGGCAGCACTGGAGGAGTTGACGCAGGCGATAAAGGAACTCCAGATCGCCCAGACTCGAAGGGAAGGCGGCGAACCGGCTCGTGACCGACGGCCGGCAGTGGGGAACAGGTGCATGTGGTGCGACGAGGTAGGCCACATTCGGAAGGACTGCGGCGATTTCGCAGAGGCGTTGAGGAACCGGGTGGTGTACCTGTGGGAAGGCCGGGTGCACGCCGACGACACCAAGAGGGCCCTGAACCGAAACGACGGGCGAGGAGGAATGAAGAGACTGATGGAAGAGGCAGCGGCCCGACACGTGGAGGCCATCCACTACTCGGCGTCGGCCGGCATTCGGGTCGGGGGCAGCGAGGCCCGAAAGGAGGGCAAAGACGGATTCTGGTCGGCAATGTTGGAAGATCTCGCCGGCCCGCGGCTAAGGAAAGATGAAACGGACTGCGCTGAGAGACGGGTCCGGGAAATAACCGGGTGGAGCGACCCGGTCGAGGAGAAGACGGGCTTCGTAGAAGCCGCCTGCCGGAACTACGAGGCTCTGGTAGAAGACAAACGAGTGGGGAAAGCCGGAGCGGCCGGGCCCTCACAACGGTACGAGACCCGATTCGGGCAACGACGGAACGATGCCGGCGGGTCCATCTCGCAAGATAACCCCAGGAAGGGCGGATACCGACTGGGGACGGAAATAGAAAGGACTACGGACCTACGAAAGGTCCTAGAAGAACGGATCCTCGACAGCAAAGTGGAGCTGTCATTGCGAGAGGTGTTAGGGATCGCCAAGAAGGAGTTCCACGACTCCATTGTAGACCTGGTGAAACGGAAGAGGCTGTCGACGGAGACGGAACCGGAAAGACCGGTGGAGGTGCGGACGACACACATCGACGACATGGCGCTGGAAGATGAGTGGGCGGAGAGCCACTATTCAAGGCCGCACTGGGCCCGAGCAACCACGGAGACCCCGGTGAAGATCGGAGATGTTCAGGAACCGGTGGTGGCATTGGTGGACCACGGTTCGGAAATAAACCTGATGTCAATGGACTTCTATAAGAAGGGAAAGTGGCCGATCAACACCAAGCACGGGTGGAAGATACGGGCGGCGACGCGCGCCACCGAGGAGCTGCACAGGGCCTGCCCGAACGTGCGAGTCAAGATCGGCGACGTTGAGATTGACCAGCACTTCTTCGTACAGGAGACGTCCTCGCATCCGATCATATTAGGGGAACCATACATCACAGCGGCACGAATGGAGACCAGAGTGCTGGACAACGGTTCGGCCTACGTGAGGGTCAAGAGCCAGGACGGGCGCCATTCGGTCCAATTTTTGACGGTGCGACCGAACCACGAGCGAAACCGCGAATCCCTCGGTGGCGAGAACCGGGAGGATTTTTAGAGAGGGCTGCCAAGGCGTGGGGCCGAGACAGTCCGGACACTCGGGAAAGACCCCGCGACTGTACGATAGAACCGAAACCGAAGGGACCCTGTACGATAGGTAGGAAAATTTGCTTCTCCAACAACGGAGGGTGTATGCTAGTCGGCATCGTTGGCTGGGAAAAGGCAAGGGCGGAAGTGCAACTTCGATCGCGCGGAGTTCTCGGCCCGGACGAGGAAATCAGCGGAGCCGTGGAGGCGGTCTCCTTCGACGACACCTTGGGAATGCTGAGGAAAGTAGCTGGAGAAGGCCTTAACGAAGACCGGACGATACCGGTATGTTCAGAAGAGATGTACGAAGTCATCGCGAACTTCAGTCAGGGGCTCGGGTCGGATCGGACGGCCCGAGTTAGCACGAAGTACAAGACTGTGGACCGGAAGGTAAGGCCAGTCCCGGCACCCTTGCCGGAGGGCAACGAGTCCCGAATCAGAGGGGTGGCGTCGGACCCCAGTTTACGAGATCCGGCCTGCATAGGACACACCTTCACCGACGGGACGCTCCGGGAGCTCAAGATCGGTGGGGGCGGGTTCCTACTGCCGGTGGAGGAAGACCGGTTTCGGAGAATGCTCGGAAGGCACGGGAAAGCCTTCGCATTCTCGCCGGAATAGATCGGGTGCGTAGACCCGACAATCGTGGAGCCGATGGTGATATTCACGGTTCCGCATGTGCCGTGGAATCTCAAGCTGATTCCGGTACCAAGAGCTCACATCCCGGAGTTGATGGAGCTACTGAGGCAGAAAGTCGATATGGGTATTCTCGAACCGTCGAGCGCGCCATACTCGAACCGATGGTTTACCGTACCAAAGAAAAACGGAACATTGCGCTTCATTCAGGACCTGCAGCCGGTCAACAGAGTGACCATTCGGAACGCAGGAATCGGACCGACCATAGACGAGTTCGCGGAGGCCTTCGCCGGAAGGTCGATTTACTCGGTCGGTGATCTATACTCGGGGTACGACCAGTTCCAGCTAGCCGTGGAGAGCAGAGACATTACGACGATGCGAACTCCCCTCGGCCTAGTGCGAATGTGTACCCTGCCACAAGGAGGGACCAACTCGGTGGCCCACATGGTGAATGCAATGAACAAGGTACTGAGGGATTGCATCCTGAACATCACCATGCCATTTCTAGACGACATTCCGATCAATGGGTGCCCGGTAGAAGAGAGGGCCGCAAGACTCAGACCGGACGGATGCCGGCGATTGGTGGCAACACACATCGACGACTGCGAGAAGGTGCTACAAAGGCTAGAGGATGCGAGGCTCACCTTCTCCGGCAAAGGTAGAAGCCATCTCCGCGATGAAGACCGACTGTAGCTCGGTTACGGAAGTTCGGAGGTTCCTGGGGGCATGCGTATTCTACCACATATGGATCCCGCATTACGCCCACGTTGCGGAGCCGCTATACGGGTTGCTGAAGAAAGGGCGAAAATTCGAGTGGCGAGACGAGCACACGGAGTCGGTCCGGAGGCTGAAGGAAGCTCTTGCGGCAGCACCGGCGCTCCGGAAGGCTGTCTAGGGGAAGGGTACCCCGGTATACATAACAGTGGATACGAGTCCGACTGGGATCGGATGGGTCGTCAACCAAGAGGACAAGAACGGCATTCGGTTCCCGATCTGATTCGGCGCGAAGGTTCTCAGTGAACGACAGCGAGGGTATGCCCAGGTTAAACGCGAACTCTGGGGTATCGTTTCGGCAGTAAAGGCCGACAAAGACTACCTGATCGGGACAGAAGTGGTTATTGAGACGGATTGCCTGCCGATTCTCGGCATGGTTTCCGGATGCGCGACACCAGACCTGGCGATGCTCCAGTGGATAGCGTACATCAAGTCCCTGGACCCGGAAATACGGCACATTTCCGGAAAGGGCAACGCCATGGCCGACATGCTTTCGAGGGCGAGGTTTGATGACGAGGGCGGCATGGTTTCGGAGGACGAAGAAGTCGGCGTGGACTTCTTCGAGGCGGCGTACGTAACAACCGATGGGACGAGCACTACGGCACTTAACGACTTCAACGAGAGCAGGTACGATGGCGAGTGGCTCCAGATCAGGGGATTTTTGAGGACAATGACGCCGGATGCGTCATGGACGAAGGACGAGGCCAACCGGATCCGGAAGAAAGCATACCGATTCTTTCTCCGGGACGGATACTTATGGAAGCACCCGAAGAAGAGGAACGGCGTCCCGCTCCGGGTGGTGGCGATGAAGGAAGAACAGGAGGAGCTGTTGACGGCCTACCACGACAGCCCTTGTGCTGGACACCTTGGAACGTGGGCCACGTTCGAGAAGATAAAGGGGAAGTACTGGTGGCTGGGACTGTACCGGGACGTGCATCGGTTCGTGACAACTTGCGAGAGCTGTCAAATGCACTCCGTAGTCCGACATCGGGACGAGCTTCACCCTACGTACCCTCCGACCATCCACTTCAAATGGATGGTAGACCTGGTGACGATGCCGATGGGAGTAGGACAGATGCGGTATCTGGTCCTGCCTCGGGAAGATCTGACGAACCAGGTAGAAGGCCGGGCCCTTCAGAACAAAACGACCTCGGCCGTATGTCGGTTCCTGATTGAGGACGTGATATGCCGGTACGGGTGCGTCGGGAAGATCGTGGCTGATCGCGGGGAGTTGGACTCCGAAGAGGCCGAGGAGCTGTTCGACCGGCTAGGAGTCAAGCTCTCGCTTACCACTGCGTACAATCCGGAGGGGAATGGAAAGGTGGAGCGCGGACACGGACCGATCGTCAAGGCGTTAGTTCGGGCATGCGGAGGTCAAGTCGGGAACTGGCCGCGGCTGCTGCCTTACGCGTTGTGGGCGGACCGAACTACGCACAGTTCGGTAACCGGATTCATGTCGGCAGAGCTCATGTTTGGGCAGAAGCCGGTCATGCCGATGGAACGCACGATCTCCTCGTGGGCAACCGTGGACTGGAGAGATGAGATGAGCCGGGAGGAACTGCTGGCGGCGCGTATACGACAGCTCGAGCGAAGATCGGAGGACGTGGAGCAGGCTGCGGAAAAGCTTCAGGAAGCAAGGATGAGGAACAAAGCCCAGTTCGACCGAACGCACCAACTCCGACCGAAGAAGATCGAGGAAGGCGACTGGGTGCTAGTCTACGACAGCAGCCTTGACAACCAGCACCGAGCGACACGGAAGTTCCCAAGAAGGTGGTTCGGGCCTTACGTGGTACAAAGCGCCAACGACAACGGGACGTACCATCTGGCGGAACTCGACAGTACGAGAATGGCGATATCGGTAGCGGGGAAGCGGATCAAAGCGTTCAAGAAGCGTCACGACGACGAGCCGGATCCGGTTGGCCTGGACCGCGACGACGAACGATCCGAAACCGAGGAAGAACCGACGGGCGGGGAATGAAGGCTGGACCGGTTTTCTCCGTCCCAACTCAATTTGGCGCATGCCGGTGGATGCGCGGTTAGGTGGGGGCGGATGTCGTGAGGAAAACCGTCCACAAGCGGAATCGGTGCACAGGAGCGTAGGAACCGGCTCTTCTCGAATGTTGTCCATAGAAGATCCTAGGCAGGTAGATTTAGTGGGTAGGAAGTAAAGGGGAAACGGCTCCTTCCTTGCCTATAAAAAGGAGGGAGACGAGAAGGGGGAGGGGATCGCGGAGAGTCGAGGACGAAGTGTTGTCGGTTTGCGTGCGAAGGCTTCTCTCTCTCTCTCTCTGGTTCGCAAACTCCATAGCTTCCTTTTGTGCAGGTTTCGGGAGGCTCGCGCTGCTCTGAGGAATGCTCGAGTGCTTCCGGCAGCACCTCCAACCTGCTCCTGTCTTTCTGCGCGTTTACGAACAGGCATCGGCATCTGTTCGCTGGCCTGTTCGGTTGTAACCGACTTCGTGTTTTTGTTGCTTCCGTGTTCTTGTTGTTGTTTTTGTTAATACATACATACATAAATTCGTGTCTCTCTGTGTCGCTGTCCCACTCGCGTCTTTGTGTCGAAGGGTCGTGTCCCTGTGAATCTACGCTCGCACGTAGTGGGTCTCTTTTCCTTTCTCTCTTGTTCTTCGGTACAGGACCCCTGAGGTCCCGCCTCATTCCACGCATCCGCGAGGAAAACCTCGACAACGGTACGTCGGTACCACGGGAGAGGGTGCGGATTAAACCGCCCTCTCGGCATGCGGAAAAGGACGACCCGGGACAGGGTCGGGAAGACAAATCGGCGGTCGACGGAGTATCCTTCACACCGGTTCTAGAGATTTTGGCAGTCGGCAACGCGATCGACGTAAGACCAAGATACTGACGGTGGCGGCGAGGTGACGAAGGCAAAAGGGGCTACGGAAGGGCGGTCGACGGAGGATCCTTCACACCGGTTCTAGAGACTTTGGCAGTCGGCAACGCGGTCGACGTAAGACCAAGATACTGACGGTGGCGGTGAGGTGACGAAGACAAAATGGGCGTAAGGAAGTCCGGTCCTACGGGATCCCCACACCAGTTCCCGAGACTCCAGTTGTGCTGCCATCGTGGCAACGTAAGACCGAGGGGGAAGGAAGGTGGCAGCGGGAAACGGGACCCGGCTACGCGGAAGACACGAGGAGAGTCCGGGAGGGACTCAAACAAAAGACACCCGAATACGGCTAGCATAGAGACGGAGTCCGGTCCTATGGGACCCTCACACTGATCCGGAGACTCCGGCAGTTCGGCCAACGTGGCAACGTGAGACCGAGGGAGAAGGACGGTGGCGGCAGGGAATGGGACCCAACGACACGAGGTTTCGGAAGGAGCCGGTAAGGGCAAACACGGAGAGGTGTGTCAGGCCGGAAAGGTACACCTTGGATAGAACATGAGTCTCGCAAGTGGCCATCGCGGGCCGGATCGAAGCGTGACTACGGGAAGGTGCCAAACAACGGGCGAGGGTACATGGCACACGGAGGTGCCGAAGCGGGAAGGCGAGCGCGGAGGACGTCGGAAAGGGATCCTCCACACCGTTCTGGAGACCATGGCGGTTCGAGCCGACGCGGCAATGTAAGACCATGGAGAAGGAAGGTGGCGGCGGAAGGACGGCGCGGCGAAACACCAAGATCGACGACATAGGCCGAGCGCGATCGGCATGAGCAGAGAGTCGTATCTAGGAAAACGGAGGAGATGCGCGGGGAGCAACGGGGTACACACCCGGAAGGGAAGCACAGGCATCGGATACGGCGGGTCGGATGTAGTCGGTGGTTCAAGGACCCACGGTGGACGTGGCAGATCGGGTGGAGGCAACGACTCGGCGAACATCGTCGAGTGTGGCGGATTGGATGGCGCCGACGGTTCGAGACCATTCGGCGAGGATGGTGGGCCGGAAGGCGGCGGTGGTTCGTGTGGACGGGGTGGTCTTGCTCAAAGTAGAAGACAAAGCCGGACGGGTCCGCGAGGACGCTAAGGACTCGGTCGGTCGTGGTGGCCGAAAATCTCGTGTTCTCTCCCCTATGTTTTGGCACATACCGGAGGATGTGCCGTTAGGTGGGGGCGAATGCGTGAAGATTTTCGTCCACAAGCGGAAACCGGGAAACATTGGCTACATCGGCGGGGTGCAGCGTGTGTACGCACCCATGTACATTTAGTGTGAATATCGAGGGCGCCTTTATGGCGCCGAAGAGTAGTTAAGTCGGGACAGACAATCCCATGTAAGTCGGGATTTGTCCCACATTGTAACGCATCCCTTTCCTTGTTCTATAAAAGGAAGGGAACGCCCTTTGTGAAAGGGTTGCCCATTTTGCATTAGAGGGTATATCGTTAGGTTCAGAGTTAGCTTCTTCTTCTTCTTCTTCTTCTCCTTCGTGTTCGCTTAGGGTTTGCTGCAGCTCATCTCTTGTGCAAGACCCCGCTCGGCGCGACGAGCCCGAGAGCTCCCCGACGGCGGCTTGACAGCAGACAACTGTTGTAAGCTATCTTGGTCCGGCTCGAAGCCGGGAATGTACTCTTCATATATATACATACATATACATTTACGTTTTTCTGTGTATATTCGCGTTGTTGTTGGCGTCGGGTGCTTACCCTCTCCTACGTTTTCTGTACATAAGGCGTGAGTCGAGTTGAGTTGTGTGTATGAGTGTATGGCTGTGTGTGTGTGTGTCTGTGCGTGAGTCGGTGTTAATCTCTCTCTCTCCCTTCGGTTGCTTCCGGTGTGTTTCTGGGATGCCCCGGAAACAGTGAAGCACGACTTCCTACGCTCCATCACTCTCTAGTCCAAGACCCCCGTGGTCCCGCCTTTCTCCACGCACGCGCGTAACAACACGACAGTGCGTCATCAAGCCCGTATTTTTCAAGGAGCCGAGCTTCAAACTCTTCCGAGGTTCGACTCTCAGATCGTACCTCAAGCACCTCCGCGTGGATGCCCGGCATCGCCACCCGAGGGAATCCCGCCAATCGCCTGTCCTCCGGGATGTCCCTCATCACCATTTCGGCTCGATAGGCCTCCAAATAGCTCGTGGCGTCCTTCCCACCGAACCGGCCTATCGTGCCCACGACCGCTTCAATAGCCCTATCGAGGGCGCATGTGCCTTCGCGAGCACTCACTATCCGATCCACAACCGAGGCCATGGCTTCTGCAAGTTCCGACCCTCTCATCTTTCTATTCCTTTGCCGCTTGTTCACATCGGGTTCACCAAAGATGTCGCGTTGTTACGTGCGTGCGTGGAGAATGAGGCGGGACCATCGGAGCCTCAAACCGAGAAATAACCGAATGAAGGGAGGGGAAGGACTCTTACGATGTAATTCACACGCGCACAGACCCACAAAATCACAGGAATTGCAATTAGCTATAGAACGCCAGATGGAGATAGAGCAAATGTTTATGTATATATATATATGAAGGAAGGTGTTACAACCGTCAAGCCAACGAGTGATGGGCACTGACGCCTACGCGCACACACACAGAGAACGCGAGATGGAGATAGAACGAATGTTTATGTATATATATATATGAAAGAAGGTGTTACAACCGGCAAGCCGGCGAGTGATGGGCACCGACGCCTACGCACACACACAGACAGAACGCGAGATGGAGACTCTACCGGTAGCACTCGGGCGTCCCGCTGTCGTGAAGATTTCCGGCTACAGTGTGAAACCGGGGTGGAATGGGCAAGTCGGTGGTGTGCAACATGTGCACATGTATACTAGGAAACGGTGTATAGAAAGAATATGGGAAATTTTATCCCACATTGTAAGATCCCTCCCTCCTTGGGCTATAAAAGGAAGGGAGGGGTCACTTATGAAGGGGTTGCCTATTTTGCATATGAAAGGTATACCACTTAGTCTAGAGTTCTTACCGTTTTAGGGTTAGGGTTTCGTTATTCACCCTCGGTTAGGGTTTTCTCATAATCGTTTGGTGCGGCCCATGCGGCCACCATTGTTGTAATCATTCGTTTGTTTTAATATATCTTGTTTAGTATCTTACCTCCACCGATCTCTCCTTCGATGTGGTGATCTTATTCTTTCTTCTTCTCCTCTTGAGCTAAGCTTCCAAACATATCTTATTCTTTCTCCTCTACTCCCTAGTCCAAGACCTCCGTGGTCCCGCCCCTTCTACACGCACTCGCGTAACAACGCGACACCGCGGAGTAGAGTTAGCCTCCCAAAACCCGCACAGAACAATAAAAGGGGCGATGGAGGAGAGGAGAGGAGAAGGGCTTGGTCCCAATCCATCAACACTTCGTCCTCTGCTAAAACGCGATATATTTTTCATATTACCTCTCCCTCTCTTTTATAGCCTAAGGAGAGAGGCCATTACCATCCGTCACATCATGTTTATTCCCTGTCCTTTCGGACAGGGATACACCTCAATTCCCTCCCTACTGAATGCGTGCTACTTAGGATTTCGCCTCAGGCGACTTGTACCTACCTACGGACTATACAACAAAACTTGTGCCCACGTGTAAGGGCCTGTTTACGCACGTTATACTCGGTTTCTGCCTAGGGACGGTTTTCTCCACAACAACGAGGATATCAACCAAAAATAAGTCACCCTCTTTGAGTGTGACATATAAAGGGTAAAAAGAGTGTACCTTTGGTCTTCGAGCAAGCAAGAGGTTCCCTTTGTGGAGTGTCCACCCTCCTGATGAGAACCCGGCACGGATGCCGGCTTTCTCAAGTTGTCCAACTGAGATAACGGGACTTGAAAGCTCAGGAACTTGTCAGACGTTGTGTAGTATGACTGTAGAGCCACTCGGAAGGTTGAGCTCTACGATGCAGATTCCGATTATGGCACAATGTTGCGAGTTCCCGACTCGAACTGAGTCGGAGTGTCGATCTGAGTATTGCCGAAACTGAGATCGGTGAGGTGTCACATGATATGATGTGCCCGAGTCCAGGAGCCATGTGCTCGATTCCTCAGTCATAAGGAGAACTTCTTATTCGATTGGGTTCTCTATGGACAGTCTGTTCGGGTCGGTCATCAAAATTTCGGCTGAAGAGCCGACGTAGTTAACCTCCTCATGCCGGCTACTCTTCTGATCCGCTCTCTGAGCTTTGTCGGTTTTTGCTTTGAGTGCCCGACAGTCGGCTTTGATGTGTCCTGGTTTCTTGCAGTAGTTGCAGATTCGGTTGTCCCAGGACTTGCTCCGACTTCGTTGATTGTTCGGCGGTGTCGGGGTAGTTGTTGTTCGTGCGGCGAAGTCGCGGGGACTAAGGTTAAGGGGAGTTGAAGAAACTTAACTTTTAATAAGGCTTGTATGGTGATGATAGAGTGGTTAAGGATAGTAAGAAGAAGAGTTACGAGTAATGTGTGTGTGTGTGCGAGAGAGAGAGATGAGCATAGATAAAAGATAGAGACAATGTATGCTTCAAGAAAGAAGATTGAGACAAAGTATGATTCTAGAAAGAAGATTGAGATAAAGTATGATTCAAGGAACAAGAGTATATGATATAAACATGATGTATATTAAAAATATAATATTTTACCAACTTTACAATCCTCGATCGCAAACTGAACACATTCTGTATCGACCCTTGATTTGAACCCACGACCTCAACTTCGAAACGAGAGGTTCTCCACCCAATGAGCTAGTCTTCTTTAATTGATTGTATTATTTTCTCACTCTCTCTTGATTCCTTTTGTTTTCCTTGCCCCTCTTTTTATAAGTGTTGTCATGCATATGGTAATGTATGGGAGCATGTCATGCATGCAATGCATGAGTTACATGTAATGCATGATCGCCATTTGGCGCACATGTATTGCACGTGATGCATGGTAGCCATCATGCTCACTTGAGCTCCCATGTATGAAAATAGATATGGGATAAGTATAATGATGAAAATGCATTCTAAAATAACTAACCTAGCTTAGTGGTGTATACTTTGTGTTTGGCATACAAGGTTGAGAGTTCAAGTCTCTCAATTTTACTTAATACAATATATAGCTTCATTCTTATATCATGAAGCACATTTATTACACACTTTTACAAATAAATAGCCTAGCCTAGTGGTATGTACATTGTACTTCGTTTATAAGGGTGTGGGTTCAAGTCTCTCAAATATTATTAAATACAACATTTAAGCTCATTTTTATATCGTGAAGCACATTCTTCACGACAGCGGTCGGGAAGAACTTCTTCCCCGGTTGTTCGATCAGTCGGTCGAACCTTGTACTACATAAGCTTCATCTGCCAAGTCTTTGGCGAAAGACTTTCTCCAAGCTGCTTCAGTCAAGATTGCGCTCGTGATTTCGGAGTACTTAATGGCAGTTGTTGGAGCATTGCACACTGTTGTGACGAAAGTTTCCCAAGAAGAGGGGAGACTACTCATGAGTATCATTGCTTTGAGTTCATCCTCTATTGTCGTCCCCTGAGACGATATTTGGGAGCTTAGGCTTTCATACTCGTTGAGGTGTGCCTGAACTGAATTGGATTCTTTCATTTGCAAGTTGTAGAGGCGCCAGATCAAATACATCTTCGTTACAGCGACCTTCTTTGAATAAGTTTCCAAAAGTGTTTTGCAAAGTTCAAAAGTTTTCCAGCATGATTGCACTGTGAAGTACACTGACTCCGACAAGTGCATCCAAATTGTGGCGCGGACGATTCTGTCCAGCTTTAGCCACTCGTTTGCGTTGTATGCTTATGGAGGATTTTCATTCTTAATCGGGTCTATTTGACCCTTGACTATGAGATAGTCCTGCATTTGTTCCTTCGAGAAGTTGAAGTTCGAACCGTCGAACCTCCTTAGGCTCATCTCCGATGAGTCGGATGTTGATGCCATCTGATTCGGTTTCAGTTGATAAGACTCTGTTCGGAGTTGACTAGTAACCTTAGTGGGGTGCAGCCGGTCGGCTCACCCGAAATCGTTCTAGTTGGTCTTGAACCCGAGTCGGTTTGGATTCGGATACTTGTTTGTTGAACCTTCTTGGAGTGACTCCGGTTAGCTTCCGATTGTATGCCGAATACCGATCACAAGAAACCAATTGTTTAGGCCGATTCTGCTTCGGATGATTGCAACGATGAGAGGAATGAATCCAACTGATCCTCCCAAATGTCGATCAGCCGAATGAAGCACGAATTTGGTTGTTACCTGGAGACCAATATGCAGCGGGTGGTTACAACAAGCGGGTGAATAGCGTCCGGTGACCTATTCGGATGTTGTTTAACCAAATGAAGCACGATTGGGTCGGGTGTTGCACAAGGAGCTCACCTCAAGTGGTTACAATCACAAGAACAGAGTACAGCCGGCTAGCTTACTCCAAATAGTGATTTAACATAGTGAGATGTAGACTTCTTGTTCGTCTTCTCTCTTCTCTATTCTTCAAGAGAAACAAAAAAATAATGTTGTGTGGGGTACTATGACGGCCGACAACGGGTTGAAGAACCTCCAACGCTCTAATACCAAATGTTGGGGACAAGGTCATCAGTGCGGAAGAACAAACAACATTTGTGATGTTGAAGGACCTATGTATGAGAATGAACAAGATACACTAAGAGAGAGAGAGAGAGATAGGCACAAAGAAACGTTTTATTTCTTAATAGCAACAGTTACAAATGACAACCAACACCACTAAAGGTTACAAAGTCACTTTATATAGTGACTATCCTAGGGCAACTACCCTTTATGCTATTTATAGAAATAGCCCAAGCTTGGGCTATCCAAAGGGACAATGTGAATATTGCCATTATACACTCGTATTCGATATTGACATCCCGATCATCTAGAAAAATGGAGCAAAGAAAGCCATAGCCTCTGCAAACGAGAAGCTTTGTCGCTCCACCCGAGACAAAAATCTGGTTAGCCGATTCAGCTACAATGAATATATGGCATATCACTATGCCTTTATGATGAAGGTAGCAACAATACGGGAGACGGAAACATTATCCAAAGCCGTGAAGAACCCACAATGGGTCAACGCGATGAATGAGGAGATGTAGGCCCTACACAAAAACGAGACATGGGATCTCGTTCCCCATTTTACACACAAGAAAGCACTCGGTTGTAGATGGATATATAAGGTAAAATACAACGTTGACGGCTCGGTAAATCGCTACAAGGCACGACTCATAGCTAACGGATATGCTCAAACACACCAAGACCTTTGCCCAGGTGGCAAAGATGACGATTGTTCGGACAGTTACTGCTCTCGTAGCTGCAAAAGGGTGGCACCTCTGTGAGATGGACGTAAAGAACGCCTTCCTACTGAAGGCGATTTAGATGAGGCCTTCATGGTTCAACCACCCGATTTCGAATTGACGAAACACCAACAACTGTTTATCGACTCAAGAAGCCTTTATATGGCCTCAAGCAAGCACCGCGTGCTTGGCACTCGAAGATCACTCAATATCTTCACCAAATCGGCTTCCAAATGTCGAAATCGGACAACTCCTTATACATCCGAAATGAGTCGAACAACCCGGTTGATTATCTGGTCATTGGAGGAAAGGATCTCACCGAGATCAATAAGGTCAAATCACTCCTATCCAACAGATTCAAAATGAAAGATATGCACGAGCTCCATTACTTCCTCGGTATCGAAGTAATTCGGACACCAGTCGGGACATTGATCTCTCAACGGCACTATATCCTCAACTTACTCTACAAGTTCGGAATGACAAACTGCAAACCTATGTCTACCCCTCTCGATCGAAATCTCAAACTTGATGCCGATTCGGGAATAGAAAGTGTGAGCCGACTCAATATCGTCAACTGATCGGTAGCCCCAT
Source organism: Azolla caroliniana (assembly GCF_043228905.1). Lineage (NCBI taxonomy): Eukaryota > Viridiplantae > Streptophyta > Polypodiopsida > Salviniales > Salviniaceae > Azolla > Azolla caroliniana. Next base: position 23,210,452 of record NW_028230437.1, read on the forward strand.
CTACCTAACCATCACACGAGCCGACCTCAGCTATTCGGTCGGCCTACTTAGCCAATTCATGCAGACTCCTCAAAATGTTCACCTCGATTGTGCTAAGAGAGTATTTAGGTACGTCTGTGGGATGATGGAATTTGGTATCCTATACAAGTCGGATACGATCATTTGGCTCGAAGGGTACACAGATGCAGACTGGGCCTATTATAAGGCCAATAGAGGATCGACTTCTGGATTCGTTTACTCCCTCGGCAGTGGAGCGATCTCCTAGAGCAGCAAGAAACAACCGACAATTGCACTATCTAGCACGGAGGCCAAAGACTGTCGTCGCATGCAAAGTATTATGGCTCAAACGTATCCTGAAGGATCTGGGCGTACCCATGAAGGATCTGATTCGCCTATACTACGACAACATGAGCAGTATCTACCTAGCTCGGAACCCCGTGTTCCATGCGCAGACCAAGCATATCGAAGTACACTATCACTTTATCCACGAGCGCGTATAGGCCGGAGATGTCGACCTATAGCACCTCAACACAAATCTTCAAGTGGTCGACATCTTCACAAAAGCCCTGGGTATCAACAAGCTACAACAGTTCGCGACGAACCTTGGTCTCTCGATCACTGACCAGCTGCACTTTAGGGGGGGTATAGTAGCAGCCAATGCCGAACAGTAACCGACCAGTCGATCGAAGCCGACCAGAGGGGTCGAAGTACGAACAAACCAAAAAACGAAAACCGAAATCGAAAACGAACAACCGAATCAAAGTATTTTGAAGACTGAACCAAAACAACTTTTCAGCATCCAAAATTGTGTTCGAAGGGTCGTGTTGAGAATCGAACTCAACTTTCCATAGGGACAATGTTCACACTAGTCAATGGACAACTTACTATGGTAGATTTGTAATTAGTAGAAAGGGCATTTGCCATAGAATAGTTGGTATTTAAACCAACCTTTTGTAACTGAGTATCTGTTGGATGTAATATATAGACTTCTTGTTTAGAGCTCTCTCCCTTTCTCTCTGTTGCTTCACGTGCAAATTCCTTTTCTTTATTTTGTAGTTTCGATTCAATATTATTTATCGTTTCGGCCTTCTACAATTTGAACTAGAATCTTTTCCTATTTCTCTTTTTAAAACTTGCCAAGATTTTCTCATAAGGAGTTCCTTGATAGCCAAAACATATGCATATTTTACCAGAGCTTCAATGGCCCAGGCCCCACACCCAAATTTTTAGCATTAAAGCAAGAGGATTAGAGATTACTTGGAAACAGTCAACAAATGACTATCGAGAAGACATTAAAATAAGAGGAGTTATGTCAACTTAAGGTCTCTTCGTCTCAACTAGAGTTGTGTCTCCTTGTGAAGATCATATGTTGGCACTAGACCTTTCTATACCCACTTGAGACAAGTAAAGCAAGAGCCATTGTCGTGTACTCTCAAGCAGTTGACCTAATATACTCGCTTTTGTCAAAATTATATCTTATCTAAGAAACACATTCATGGCTCTTTAAGGCTTAAGCTTTATTAAGACAAGTAAATAAGAACATGAGAAAATGAGCTAACTATGTTTCAATTAGTTAAGATTACATACAATGGAGATTAGTGTTTAGCGCTCAATGAGAATTTAACACAAATATTTGAGACTGAGTGAAAGATAAAGAGGGATATTGGGGGTTACAACATAATCGGAATATGGGTAATGCTTTCATGTTCAATGTTAAGAAGTTTAAAGACATTCTTGACATGTGGAATTTTCGGATATTGCAACACATAGTGATCATTTCCTCAAATGCATATTAAAGTTTTTCAATGTATATACACGTTGTCCCTTTGACTACATAGGTAATGAGGGCTAAGAAGTTTTGTTAAAGGGTTTTACATACAATTTATATAATTGTGTGCTTTACCAAGAGAAAGACAAAGAGAGAGAGAGAGAGAGAGAGAGAGAGAGAGAGAGAGAGAGAGAGAGAGAGGAGATGGATGTAGCTTAGTTGGTAAGGTTGCCCAATGGAGCCCAGGTGGTCATGGGTTCAACCCCTACATTCCACAATGGCATAGACTAGTGTAGAGAGAGAGAGAGAGAGAGACACCCCAGATGGATGTAGCTCAGTTGGTAAGGTTGCCCAATGGAGACCAGGTGGTCATGGGTTCAACCCCTACATTCCACAATGGCATAGACTAGTGAATTAAGAGATATAGAGAGGTGAGGAAGTTGGGTTTCGAACCCATAATGCAGTGCTTGAGGTGCTAACAACTTACAACTAGGGTAAGGTAATTACGATAAAAGAGACAGAGACAGAGAATACCATTTCAAAATGTGTTGATTGATGTGCTTGTAATCTTATTAAAACAATCACTACTTGTGAGCATATGGTAGAGGTCCCAATATTGGGATGCCTCCCACACTTGTCTCTTATGACTTTTCATCATTCGCATTTCTTTGCAAGCTTGTATTGAGGTAATAGTTCCACTAAGTCGAGATACTTTAAGTAGTCTATATAATTCATTGCAATCCTCATCATACAATCTATTTTGTGGTGTAGACCCTCCTCTACCTTGCTTGGAGTGTTTTATGTGTGTAAAACTACGAATCGTTGTAGAGTGAAGGATGTGTGTGACTTATGTAGTAAGATTATCTAAAGGCAAGGAAGAATCAAGAGATGATAGATTAGCTCAAACATGTCTAGAGTATATGTCAAAGAGATTATGTGTGAAATGTATGGTGGTGTGATGGCTCAGTTGACTAGAGTTGGTGGTGTTGGAGATATCGCTCTATAGCTCAAAATATAGGAAGTTATGGTTGACCCCAACAGGGCATGGGGTCACCTAAAAGGAGTTAATCATGTGGATAACTTCATGGCATCCTATTAGATAGTGGATTGTGCTTTCACCTACTCCATGCAGAAAACATGTGATTCGGTGCCTACTTCCAAATTCAAGCATATGATGGCCAAAGCTTGTGGCATCCACACCTTGGTCTTTCGATATACATGTGATGCCTATAGCAAAGGGATCAACACTCAACACTTCCCTGTTTTTATCCATATGAAAGATTGTGCATTGTCTGAATTGGGTTCTCGGATTGAAATCTCCGACAAGAAAGAGTTTCCCTTGAGAAGAGTATCATATTGTCATTCGATTAAAGTTCGTATGGGAAGGCCTATGTGTCACGACACCGTGACATGAAATACATAGTTGGTGAGGATTGAACCTGCAACCTCACATCAACAAGTTGTCATACTCAACCATTTTGATATGAACATGCATTTATATATAATAGTTTAATATTCTATAGTCTAGCATATAACACATTTCAGAATCATAATATTTTAATCGTTAGTATATTCTAGAAATATTATATGGTATATTCTAGAAGGGTATATTCTAGAGATATTCAATCTCGGAACTTGTATAAATACTTGTAACCTCCTTGGTCCCTTTAAGGGATTCAATAACAATCATTGACACATCAATCTAGTATTCTTGTTCCATTCCATCTTGTCACGTTCTTCATCTTTGTCTTCATGCTCTCCATAGCTTCCCAAGTTCATATTCCCATCACTCACAACTACTAGAGTTCCTAGCCTCACCATGACTAGTTCCATGTTTTTCATCCATGCTCTGTCGTAGTCTGCGGTTGGTGTGTCCGTGACAGTTTGAATCCCTTTCAACTGGAAACATCACCCATCTTCATCATTGCCCTTGCTTCTAGAGTTACCATCATCATCGTTGTTGCTTCCATGAGAGTTACCATCATCAACATCCTTGGTTTTAGAGACGCCATCATCACCATAGTCATAGTTGTTCCTTCTAGAGATGTTTCCTCATCATCATTGTCTTCACTGCCTTGTCTTCACCATCATCATTTTTTAGCACCTCTTCTTGTCTTCATCAATGCTACGTCGCCCAACCTTCATCATCATCAACACTACTTTTCATGATCTTTCAATATCGTTATTGTTCCACCCTCTTCATTGTCATTGTCATCATCTATAGGTATGATTTTGCATCACGATTTTGGCGAAGATTGATTTTCGATCGCTCACCTTCACTATTCCGGTGGGGGTTACAACCACTCACTTTCATGTTGGGGAGCAAATCATTGCTCACTTGCACTCCATTTTCATTTCGGTTGAAGTTTCACTCCACTTTCCTTTGGCGATGATTGATTTCGATCGCTCACCTTCACAGTTCCGGTGGGGGTTACAACCGCTCACTTTCCTTGTGGGGATCGAATCATTGCTCGCTTGCACTCCATTTTCATTTTGGTCCACATTTCGCTCCACTTTCTTTTGATGAGGATCAATTTTGATCAACCACCTTCTAGTTCTTGTGGAGGTTACCACCGCTCACTTTCTTGGTGGGGGTCACGTCGGTTTCTCACTAGTGCTACCGTTTGTACCATTTCTGCTATGTTTTGCACATCGGTTTCCCTCTCGTGATAGAAGAAGTTGAGTCAACCGCTTCACCTATACTCCTTCGCCCGTTGTTGTTCCAGTTCCCCGTGAAGACCGCACATGGTCGCTCACGTCCGTTGGTGTTCATGTCTCTAGTGAGGACCGCACATGGTCACTCACACCCGGTGGTGTTCCAGTTCCTTGTGAGGACCGCACATGGTTGCTCACATCCATTAGTGTTCGTGTCTCTGGTGAGGACCAGCCATGGTCACTCATGTCCGTTGGATTTCATGTCTCTGGTGAGGACCGCACATGGTCGCTCACGCCCATTAGTGTTCGTGTCTCCAATGAGGACAACACATGGTCACTCACATTCGTTGGTCGTCCAGTCTCCAGTGAGGACAACACATGGTTGCTCATACCCGTTGATGCTCCAATTCCCGTTCACCCTTACACCACGCTTTCGAAAAGTCAGTCGTAAAGGGGAGGATAATGTCACGACACAATGACATCAAATACATAGTTGATGAGGATTATATTTGCAACCTCACATCAACAAGATGTCATGCTCAACCATTTTGATATGAGCATGTATTTTTATATAAAAGTTTAGTAGTCTAACATATAGTACATTTCAAAATCAAAATATTCTAGTTGTATGGTATATTCTAGAGCTATTCAATCTCAGAACTTGTATAAATACTTGTAACCTCTGTTGTCCCTTCCAAGGGATTCAACACCAGTCATTGACAGATCAATCTAGTATTCTCATTGCATGCCATATTTTCTCCTTCTTCTTCATATTTGTCTTTATGCTCTCAAGTTAACCCTAGCTTCTTATGTTCATAGTCTTGTCACCCACAGCTTCTAGAGTTCCTAGCCTTGTCACTTCCAGTTCCACTTATCGGTCGTAGCCTCATCATCCATGCTCCACCATAGTCCATGGTTGGTGTGTCCTTGATCAGCTAATCTCACCTCTCCATCCATATTATAACGTGATCCTTTTGGGGAAAAGTAACAAATGGCAATAAGATTGTACTACTTAGTCCTTCGTGATGAGGACTCTGATCCACATAAAACGGGCGTTTGGATTTGTTCGTAGTTACATTTCTTTCTTACTATATAGCTCTCTTCAAAACAATATTGCAACACCTCCAAATCTTCTTGTAATATGTCCAAGTGAAGTTTGTCTATTTGGGCTCAAGTGCGTCTTTACTATGAAAAGTATATTTGATATCTCTATAATCTCGTCTAATCAGCCAAGGTCTATCCAAAATGCATCATTACAATTCCATAGGGTCATCTTGTTTTTTATCATTTGTCCCATGGGTCATGCATCGTCAATTAATGGCGTGATCATTTATTGTCACTCGTCCGGAAAGAGAGAGACACAAAAGCCCTACCATATTGAGAAGTAAGGGTGTGGATAATCAACATCAAAAAGAGGCGTGTGGTTGTTGATCGTTGGGAGTTTACATCGAAACTCAAGGATCTTCTTCTTCTTCTTCTTTTCCACAACATATTTGTTGTCATATAGTTTCATTTATTGATTCACCATGAAATTTAGGATTCTTAGTTTATATTTTATTTTCTAGAATTTTAACATCGTTGTAATCATTTACCCAACAACTTGTAATCACTATTTTATAAACTTGGGAATTTCTTCCTTAATCTAGCATTTCTAGAATGAATATTGTAAAACCAATTCGTAATCTCAAGATTTTTGGGTCAATTACGTGTTAATCTCACGCATAATTCACTGTTTTGATCGTTGCTTCGTTTGACTTTGGGCTACCTTCAATTCTAGGTTATCTTTGAGTCTAGCCTACCTTCGAATCTAGCCTAACTTTGACTCTAGGCTACCTTCGAGTTTAGACTACCTTCGACTTTGGGCTATCTTTGACTTTGGCCTACCTTCGACTCTAATAATCATTTTACAGTGATGAGCCTTCAAGTCAACCATCCTCTCTAGTTCAAGTCCCCAATGGTCCAGCTCAAGTAGCACACGTACGCACCTAACTTCATGATGTCGTCTTACGATGAACAATTTGCATCTTGGTGAGGTCTTCATCCAGGTAGATAGGGTCCCCTCTTAGTCCTTGGAGAATTAGTCTCTTCTTAAAAAAGGCCAGTCTAAAATTCCAAGTCTTTAAATTAAAGGACTAGGGCGTTCTTTCTAGTATTGTCACTCATGGCCCTTGAGGTTTTAGTGATAGGTATGGCCACTATATACCCTAACATTTTCCTGAGTGTTTGCGCATCTTCATCAAGAGATGCACACCTTCCTTGAGTCTGGTGATACGTACATTTACTAGGTGTTGTGCTCGACACATTTCTCTTCCTCAAGGAGAGTGTTTACAATATTTTCTTCTTTTATTTATTTTTTAATGTTTCATTTTACTACATCCACCCATCCTGTTTTAGCTAGTTCCATGTCATTTTTAACTTCCTCCTTAACTTTTTTTATCTCTTCCTAAATATCTTCCAAAGAGGATATTTCGCCATCTTCCCTAAATACCTTGAAGTTATGGATTTATTTTGAGGCTGATGTTTAGGGAAAAGTGTGCATATTTGATCACTTTTATCACTTGTACCCAGCGCCCCGTCTCACATTGCAATGCATGTGAGCTAGGTCTCATGGAATCAATGGTTTGAATGACAGACAACATGATGGGATCTAACATGTATCAATGTGTGTGGTTTCCCCATTCCACAAAGAAGAGACAGAGAGAGAGAGAGAGAGAGAGAGAGAGAGAGAGAGAGAGAGAGAGACGCAAAGTTGGGAGATGTTGGAGAAGGACAAACACTATTTTTTATGTATCTTCTTGCTACGTTGTCTGTTTCCTTTGTTCTTTGGCTCTTTTCGAAGCGTGCGCATAGTGCTTTCTAAATAGTATTTGCACGTATCATTTGGTAGTCTTGGTAGAACGTTACGAGTAAAATTTCCATTCGGTTGCATGCATCTCATGATCGCTTGCTTTGATTCCTTCTCCAACACAATTACTTGTAAGTGAGCTCTCTCCTATTTCTTGTCATATGGATGGTAGTGTTTTCATGAATATGGACGAGTCTCCAAATTCTTCAAAGGATGCATGCATGGTTGAGTCAGTATCGAGCCCAAGAGGGGATGGTAAAGAAAACGATGTATTAGACATAATAGTAATGACATGTCTTATGTTGATGCAATGTGACAAGATGATATTGAGAAAGATGATAGTCATTGGGAACATTTAATATGCATGGCAAATATATTAATGGAAGATTGTACAAGGGAGAATGTAAAAGTTGTTAAGGAGTTTGTTGACGATGAAGTGGCTAAGGTAGAAATAGACAATTAAAGGAGTTTTTGGGCTCATTTGCTAATTTTTGTGATAAAGGGGTCATATTGTTTTTCACGGGGAACATACCTTTCCTTTTGAGGGTCAAACAATGGTTATGTGGGATTTTACAAGTTGATTGTGTTCAAGATGTTTATGTCGGTCGTTGTGGATTTTATGAGGTTGTTTTGGTATCCCAAGAGTATAAAGAGAAATTACTCAATAAATTGCCAATTTTTTATGAGAAAAGTTTGGTTCATATTGTTCTGTGGAGGCCACTAGTGGAATACCAAGATATATTAAAGCAAGATTGTCCCGTATGGGTTGAGGTAGAGTGCACATATTCAGTGGTTTGGCCAATATTACGATCAACGATGGAAAAGTTGGGAAAGATCTTGGTGCCTCCTAGTGTTAATGCTCAAAATCTATATCGAATGTGTATTCTTTGGAATACTGTTATAAAGAGGCCAAGTTGTTTATAGATTGCATGCTCTAGTATGCCACCTATGTATTTTCAACTTAAATGGGGTACATTTGCAAGATATTGTTTCCATTGTGGTGTGTTGGGGCATTTTATGGCTGAGTGTCCTCAAAAAAGAAATAATGTAATGGAAGTGGTACATGATAAGATTCAAATTTTGACAATTTCAAAGCAAACAAAGGAACCACAAATTGTGAATGAGAAGGATGGAAAGACTCTAGAGGATGAAGGACAATGGTCAATAGTTTCTGGAAAGATGAAGAAGTCTAATAAGAATGTTGGGCATAATGTATCTATGGAGAAGGTCACACTAATTCAACAAACAAATCCCATGCGGATTAAACCATGGGCTCATCAAGAGGATTATCCAAAGAAATTATCATTTGATAATAAAGGTAATTTGTATGTTCCTTGGAATAAATGGAATCGGTGCTTCGTTCACATGACGAGTCATCGGGGTCTGGAGTTTTGCATTCCCATAGTAATTCATATGCAATCTTAGGGGATTTATTTTAGGATATGGGAGAAACATTAGCAGTGAAGGAGAAGGAGATTTCTCGAATAAAAGGAAAAAATAAAGTATGAAGATCACCACACGGAATGTGAGGGGATGGTGTTCTAGATTTAGAATGCATGAGGTTTGGAGGATTGTGTTAAGTGGGCAATGGGATGTTTTATGTGCAATAGAGCATAAAGATCATCGTAATATTGGTTTAATTAGTTATTCTAAAGGTTATACATTATGTTATGCTTGCAAGGTTCTTGGGGATTATTTTGGGATTGTCATGTTTATAAGAGATCAATTTCACCCAAACTTAATTGTTTCAGATGAATTTGGAAGATTTATTGTGGTAGAGATATGTTATGAAGGGCAAGTTCTTTGGTTAGTTGGTGTGTATGCATCGTGTCAGGAACTCTATTAAGGCAGAGAAGGAATTAGTACTAAAAGAAGGATTAGTACTATTGTTGGGGAATAGTACTAAGGCAGAGAAGGATTAGTACTATGAGAGGTGTCGAACTTTGAGAGAAGGAATGAGTGAGTGAGTGAGAGAGAGAGAGAGAGAGAGAGAGAGAGAGAGAGAGAGAATGATGATGCGAAAGATATATGTATTATATGACGGAAGATATACAACAGTAGTTAGAAGGCTTAAGACTGGCGTTGAACCGATTTGGTTCGAACTAATGCCTTGCGCCTCCTTTTATAGTGTCTTCAGGAATACTCCTGAAGTTTCTAGAATGTTCCAGAGAAATCTGGAATATACATCAATTTCCTAATAAAACCTAAATGAAAATAATATCCTTCAAATTACAACTCATAACCTAATGGTAAAGTCTCGACCCGCGTAACAAAAGGTTATGGGTTCGAGTCTAGTTATGACACTATCCCCCCTTTAAAACGACGAGTTTCATGAGTCGTTTTGGATTGAGGACCCGGTTTCTCGGGATATCGTCGATGGAAGTCTTCTAGAAGAGCACGAGCATTGGTCACATTCTCGATCGGTTCCCAAGTACGCTCGCTGGGACTATATCCTAGCCAATCGACTAGATAGTAGAGCTTGTTGCGAACAATCTTGGAATCGAGGATGGCAGCGACCTCATACTCAGGTCCATCTTCGAGCTCGATAGGAGGTGGAGGTTGTATAGTACGTCCTGGGATAGTGCTCTCGTGATAGGGTTCGAGGAGAGAACTATGAAACACCGGGTGTATCCGAAGTTGCGGAGGTAGCTCGAGACGAAAAGCGACATCATTAATCTTCCCGATAATACGGAAAGGACCTAATCGTCGATAATCCAACTTCTCACATGGGCGAGTAGTCTTGATGTGTCGTCGTAGCAGCCACACCCGATCTCCAATGTTAAAACTGGATGGAAGTCGATGACGATCTGCGTAGTCCTTGTGTGATTGTTGAGCTTGCTGGAGTTGAGTAGATAAATCCGCTTGTATCTTGCGTAACCGCTCCAAACGATCCTCCGCGCAAGGATTTGTGGACACTTCTGGGGTTTCAAGGACACACCACCGGGGATGATATCCCGTATAAGCGTAGAATGGCGTGACTTTAGTCGATGCGTGGATAGCGTTATTATAGGCAAATTCGGCGAACGGAAGAATATCTGCCCAGTCATTCTGATGATAGTTGAGAAAGCACCGCAGATACTGCTCCAGTGTTTGATTTGTTCGTTCGGCTTGACCGTCGGTTTGTGGGTGGTAGCCGGAGGAGAGGTTACAAGTGACCTTCAGCATTTTAAAAAGGTGCTTCCAGAATTTTGACACAAACTGGGGTCCACGATCGCTGATGATATTATCAGGGAGTCCATGATGCCGACATACTTCCCGCATGACAATTTCGGCGGTGTCTTCACTAGATATTTCTTTAGTACATGGTAAGAAATGAGCCATCTTCGTATATCGATCCACCACTGTGAGAATCGCACTGAATCCCTTAGAGACTGGAAGATCTGTAATGAAGTCAAGAGCAATGGATTGCCATGGCTTGCTTGGAATTGGTAATGGTTCTAATAAACCATATGGATGATGTCTTGGCATTTTCGCTCTGCAGCATGTATCGCAAGTCCGAACAAAATCTTCGACAAATTGTCGCATACGGGGCCACCAGAATGATCGTTGTACTAAATCTAATGTTTTAGTACTACCAAAATGTCCTGCTGTATATGTGTCATGGCAGTTTTGTACTACTCGAAGGCGGCAAGAACCATTAGGAACATACAAAAGTTCTTTAAAGAAGAGTAATCCATCACAGTATTTGAATTGCCGATAATCCGTACCTGGTGATTGTGATTGTGAACATGACGCTCGAGAGGGGTCAATTTGTGCTAGTATAGCTTGGGCGAAAGCGTCAGTCTTCAAGTCCTCACGTATAGTATTGGTAATGTCGGAATCCACGGGCATGTCAAAGATCTGTGCTGCTTGCAGTCGTGCTGGACCCAAGATTACTTGCTTCTGGTTATCGAAAGCTGGCTCACCGGGACGTGGTGTTAGATACGAACGCCGTGATAATGCATCTGCCTTCCCTTGGTGCTTCCCCGGACGATATGTAATTTTGAAGTCGAAGCGTGTGAGGAAATGGGCCCACCGAGCTTGACGTCGATTCAGTACACGAGCATCTTGAAAGTAGGCAAGGTTCTTGTGGTCACTGAATACAGTGACCTGATGAGGAGATCCCTCCAGGAAATGCCTCCATTGCATAAAAGAATCAACTATTGCTAATAGCTCTTTATCATGAATTTCGTAGTTGATTTCGGCGGCGTCAAACTTACGGGAGTGGAAAGCCACAGGATGTAGCTTCTCGTCGTTACCCTGTTGTGACAGAATGCTCCCCAATGCGAAATCCGATGCATCAGCTTCGATAATGAATGGTTTTTCCGGATCCACATGACCTAAAATTGGAGCTGATGTAAACGCCTTCTTAAGACTCTCGAAAGCCATGTCTGTCTCTTTAGACCAAATGAATGATTGTCCCTTCCTGGTGAGCTGTGTGAGAGGCAGCACAATTTTTGAGTAATTTTGTATGAACTTCCGGTAAAAATTTGCAAAGCCTAGGAAGCATTGCACATCCCGCACCGAACGCGGAGTGTGCCATTCTATCACCGTTTTGACCTTGGCTGGGTCCATAGATATGCCTTCTGAGGAGATGACATAGCCGAGAAACTCCACTTGGTTGCACCCGAAACTACATTTCTCTAACTTTGCATACAGACCATGTTCTCGAAGTCGTTTTAGTACTAATAGTACATGAGAATCATGTTCTTCTTGGGTCTTTGAATAAACCAGTAGATCATCCAAATAGATGATCAAAAAATCATCCAAGAGGTCTCGAAATATATCGTTCGCCATGTGCTGGAAGACTGCCGGCGCATTAGTGAGTCCGAACGGCATGACCGTATACTCGAAGTGCCCATATCTGGTGCGAAACGCGGTCTTCCATTCATCTCCTGGTCGGATCCGTACGAGGTTATAGGCTCCTCGTAAGTCGATCTTCGTGAAGAACCTGGCACCGTTGATCCGTTCTAAAAGACTTGAGATAAGGGGAAGAGCATACCTATTTCTTACTGTGACCTTATTCAAGCCACGGTAATCTACAACGAGTCGAAGCGAGCCATCTTTTTTCTTGACGAAGAAAATGGGTGCGCCGGCTGGAGATTTCGAATGCCGAATGAAACCGTTCTCCAAATTCTCCTCTATATAGGCTCGAAGGACTTCTAGCTCGGTTGGTGACAAATTGTAGATCGGCCCCCATGGCGGCTCTTTTCCCGGTTGTAAGTCGATGGCGCAGTCGTACGGCCGATGATGAGGAAGTGTGTTGGCTTGTACTTTATCGAACACATCAGCATACTGACGATACTTCTCGGGAAGTTGAACGGTGGACTCCTCTTTGGTGGTGCTGGAGGGTTGTACTGATATTGCAAAGAGAAACATTTCCTCCTTGCGCCCTTCCTCACGCAACTGACGTAGCGAAATGGTTGCAACCTTCTGGGTAGATCCTTGGGTTTGTCGCAACCGGATTTCCCTTGTCCTCCAATCTATGTCTGGGTCATGTAACTCGAACCATGGTAATCCTAAAACTATGGGATGTTCTGGAATACTAATAATATTAAATGATACTACACATGTTAAGTTATCTAGGACAATATTAACGGGTTCCGACTCTTCTATGATATTACCAGAAGCAATGGGACGACCATCAATGACTACTACTGAGGCTGGACATGGGAGCTTTCTGAGAGATATCTGATGAGCTCGGGCAAAATTCCTATCCATGAAGCAAGAATTAGCTCCGGAATCTAGAAGGGCTAAGGTATGTACTGGAGGGGTACTTTTAGTACTAACTGCTACTTGGACTACGAACACATCACTAACTTGCTTAGAGGGAATGGAACCACTAATGGGCTGCACAGATCTAGGGCTGTCCAACCAAACGGCTCCTATTTTGGCTGGACTTAGTCGTTTAACTCTTCTTCTAATTGGCTAAGGACATCAAATTTGTTTGCGAGATTCGGACTATTAGTACTATTAGGACTATTATGACTATGAGGATTATCAGAGATTCCTACTGACATAGACTCGGGTTTAGTATAGTCAGAACTAACAATGACTTGGTTTACCTGCCTTCTTGGTCTATGGGGACAGTTTATCGCGATATGCCCTGGTCCACCGCAATAAAGGCATAATCGGTTTGTTCGGCGTCGTTGCTTTTCCTCCTCCGATAGCGGCCCACGACGACGTGTAGTGTCAATTTCCATTGGAGTTGGAGTACTTACTGGAGGCGCATTATGTGACTCCCTTTGAAAAGGTTTCGCTACCATTGAGGCATAGGTAGGCTCGGATCTTGCCCTCGGCATCTGAAATTGTCGTTCCGAACGTCGCTCGAAGAGGCGGTTGTCACATCTGACCGCTCGACTGATTGCTTCTGTTAATGATTTTGGCTCTTCAGGGAAAGTCAAGAGTAAATCCTTGACATCGTTGCGTAGACCATAGCGGAACTGCTCCATCAATGCTTGATCATCCCAGGGGATATCGGCGGCGAGTAGGCGGAAATCTGCAGCATATGCGGAGGCTGGACGGTCACCTTGGCGTAATCGCCGGATTTTGTTGATTGCAGTCCTTATGCTGTCAGTATCTCCAAAACATGCTTTAAACTCACTTATGAATTCTTCAAAATTATTTAGTACTGGAGATTCCTTTTCTAGTAGCGGAGCGAACCATGCTAATGCTGAGCCATTTAACAACGTGCCTACTAAACCCACTCGTGATGCATCGGTGGGATATCGGGACGGATGCATTTGAATAACTAACCGTACCTGGTTAAGAAACCCTCTAAACTGCGATCGCGTTCCATCGAACTTCGTGGGAAGGCCAATCTTGGGTTCTTTATGAATCCCTTGTGCTCCGTGCCCTTGTTGTTGCATTGCTACGATGGTTGCTTCGAGTTGTTGCACGCGTAACGCAAGTTCCCCATGCTGTTGTTGCGTTTGCTGCTTTTCTAAGGAAATTTGCTGAAGATCCCCCAACAAGCGTTGATTTTCTTGTTCCAAAGCATGAAACTTCTCTTTCAAGCATTGAAATTCCGAGAAAACGGATTGATACTCTTCAGCGCTAACGGTGGCCATGGGATGAAGGAAAAGGGAAATAAGAGACTAGTAGGAAAGGAGAGAGACAGAAGGAAGAGGGAGACTAGTAGGAGGAAAATCGGTTCAAACTGTCAGGAACTCTATTAAGGCAGAGAAGGAATTAGTACTAAAAGAAGGATTAGTACTATTGTTGGGGAATAGTACTAAGGCAGAGAAGGATTAGTACTATGAGAGGTGTCGAACTTTGAGAGAAGGAATGAGTGAGTGAGAGAGAGAGAGAGAGAGAGAGAGAGAGAGAGAGAGAGAGAATGATGATGCGAAAGATATATGTATTATATGACGGAAGATATACAACAGTAGTTAGAAGGCTTAAGACTGGCGTTGAACCGATTTGGTTCGAACTAATGCCTTGCGCCTCCTTTTATAGTGTCTTCAGGAATACTCCTGAAGTTTCTAGAATGTTCCAGAGAAATCTGGAATATACATCAATTTCCTAATAAAACCTAAATGAAAATAATATCCTTCAAATTACAACTCATAACCTAATGGTAAAGTCTCGACCCGCGTAACAAAAGGTTATGGGTTCGAGTCTAGTTATGACACATCGAATGTTTCACAAGAACGAAAGTTGTTATGGAGATCTCTAAACTCAGTGCTTGATCATGGTAGACCGGGTTTATTGATGGGAGATTTTAATGTTTGTTGTGAGACGAATCAATCAATATCTATCCACTCTATTATGGGTGGACCAGAGACTCAAGAATGGGGAGATTTTGAGACTGAAGTCATGTTAAGGGATGTATGGAAATGGATCAAGGGAGATGAACCTGGTTATACCTTTCAATCGGCTCAATATAAGGATACTTGGAGTAGGTTGGATTGAATGTATGTAATGCATACCGAAGGATTTTTACTAGAGATTTTGGATATTTCAGTGTCTTATGGGTCAATTATATCAGATCATTTCCCATTAATTTTTGAATTCACTCACCACTCAATTAGAGCTTTTCGTGAGTTTTTAGTAAAACCACCGTTGATTTTTAATTCATCATTTTTGGATCATGAGGTCTTCCATGCCTATATATGTCAATTGATTGATGCATTTGCCTATCGTGTTCAATTTGATGGGTTTGAAGCATGGGAAGTATTTATTGCAAATGTTCAGAGGTTAACTAGGTATTATGGAATTCACCATGCTTTTAAAAGGAGAAAGAAATTAAGTCTCCTAATTAATTTGCTTGATAAATGCAACTCATTGTTAACTTATTGGCCAATGGATGTAGAGTTGATGGGATATCAAGAGGTATTAATTTCTGCGATGCATGATCTAACGGCAAAAAATTATCAATATGCTAGACTACATCGTCTAAGACAAGAAGTGGATGATGCTAATTGTCAATGACATAAGTTTTTTCATGAACTTCATGAATCACATGCACGCATAATGTGGTAAGGTTAGAGAAAAATGGTATCATGTGTTATGATCCTCAAGAAATTGTGAAGAAATGCATAGAATATTGTACAAAATTGTTGGATGTACAAGTGTGTATCGATGATAATGTTAAAAAGGATAGATATGTATTTTTTAATGGAGTAAAAAATCATGTATCGCATGATGTGGCACAATCATTAGATGCTAATATTTCCGAGAATGAGGTGGAACATGTCATGTCACATCTAGCTAGTGATAAGAGTCCTGGGTGGGATGGATTAACACATGAACTCTTTAAGAAATATGTGATTAAGTTAAAGGGGCCTTTTAGGGTCTTATTTCAGAAGGTGTGGACATCGGGGGAAATGCCTCATTCTTGGAAGATTGGTTTGATAAAGCTTTTGCCAAAGGTGCCTTCTCCATCTTCCTTTGCTCAATGGAGGCCTATTTCATTGATGGGGGGAATGTACAAGATTTTTGCAAAAGTAATGGCCAATAGGTTGCATAAGGTTTTACCTTCTATTATTCATAATGCTCAATATGGGTTTTTACCAAAAAGAGACATTTTACATAATATTTTAAATGTTCAAATGGAAATTGACTATGCAAAGGAGTCTAAACAAGAATTAGTGTTGTTACAATCGAGAAAGCCTATGATCATGTGGATTGGTCATTTATAAATCAATTGATGTCTCATATGGGTTTTGGTGATCGTATGCCTAAGTTGATATAAACATTAGGGGAGGGTTTGGTTTCACATGTGATGTTTAATGGCGGAGTAACACAACCAATTTCTATTCGGAGGTCAATTAGACAAGGATGCCCGGTAAGTCCTTTACTATTCACTATTGTGACACGTCCTATTCTTGTTAAGTTACACAATATGGCTATGGAAGAAGAATTGCTTGGACTAAGGTTGCCATCAGGGAAGAACCGACAAAGGGGGAGACAAGAAGAAGAAAGGAGTCGAGTCGACAAAGGAAGTTGACACATCCGAACAAGTCGGAACAAGCAGCAACGGCGGCAGAGTCAAGAAGGACAGAGCCGACCGGAAGAAGAAGGCCAAGACCCGGACATGGTCCGATGTGGTGAAGGGCCTGGAACCGGAAGACGAATCAGGAGCGACCAATTCGGACAAGAGCTAGAACGAGTCAGAGACAGTCGATTCGGTTCAACAAACAGATTCAGAAGAACCGGATCAATTCAAGGCCAAGAGGACGAGAAGGCAGCAAAAGTCGACGCCAACACGAAGGAATGGGCAAGTCGACAAGCGCCGAAGTCACAGCAGCGAGGGAGCTGATTTGGGCCTGTTGAGCAGACAAACCGACCAAGGAGGTCGAGGTGCACAAAAACAGAAGGGTTGCGGCAAACGGGACCGGACCAGATGAGGAGCCCGAGCAAGGCGGAGTGATGCTAGAAGGAGCCGAGTGGAAGGACTGGCTGCCATGGAGACTGACACTACGATCCGACCTCAAGATTGAGCTTGAGGGGGAGTGTTGAGCAGCAAGCTCAACCGAATCCAAATCAGCATCCGGAAGGATGAGCCGGATCGGTGAGCCGGTAAGCAAGTGAGTTGGTGAGCTGGGGTGCCAGTTAGCCGGATCCATTAGTAACCAGAAGCCTAGTAGTAGCCTAGACTACTAGGTAGTTAATGTCTTGTAGTTAGTGTCAGACGCTCGTGCGAGCATTGAAGTACACCGTACTTCTGTCAGTCTGTATGGACTTGTATAAAAGTGTTCACTGAACACATACGATGTATAGTGTGTTACAGATTGAGTAATATGTTGAATTGAACTTTCGTGCTCTCTCTCTCTCTCTCTCTCTCTCTCTCTCTCTCTCTCTCTCTCTCTCTCTCTCTCTCTCTCTCTCTCTCTCTCTCTCTCTCTCTCCTGCGTACTATGTATATTCTAATATCTCCATTAAACCTGCGTTTCTATGTTCGGTTTTCTATTGCTTCTGCACGTTATTCTTTTACATAGGGGATGCATTAAAAAAAAGAAACATTACTAAAGGATTGTGTTTCTTTTGTTTGGTGGAATTGGAACATAGTAGGCATTGATTTGTTTTATGCCCGATGGCAAGGATGGTTTGGAGGTGTATTAGTTTAGTGTGGATGGCTCTAACAAGAGTAAGTCTATCTCCCTTCAGTTGGGTTTTTGCACATATGGAGAACAATGAACCGATGCCTCATTTTAAAATTATTTTTGAGTTCTTGACTAACATAGTGTATGACCTATCATAATGGTCCTATGTGTATTTGGGTCCATGGGGTTCCCTCCTTTATGTACGGGGACCACAATGGTCATAGTCCACTATGGTGGAACACCCTCAACGAGGGCACACTTGAAGATTAGAGTTAGAAAGCGAGTTAGGCAGTCCTATGTGGTCCATGGACTTCCTATGTGTTCTGCTCGCAGTCCTATGTGGTCCATGGACTTCCTATGTTGTAATTTCTTTATGACCTTCTTGACCCTAGAGGTCGTGAAAAGTGTCCCCATGGTAGGTCAGGGTGTAGAAGGCATTGTAATGGGTGGTTGGTTTGGGACTTGGTAAAGTCTCTCTGTATATGTGTGGCAAGTGTTGGGATCCTCGATGGGTGTTTGTGGTCTTGGTTCCCGTAGTCTCTTCCATGCAGTGGCGCAATTGCTACTCATGAACATATGGTAGAGTTCCCAATATTGGGATGCCTCCCACGCTTGTCTCTTACGATGTGTCAACTTGTGCATTTCTTTGCAAGCTTGTGCCATGTCTTTAAATTGTATGTAGCTTTAGGGAGTCCTATTATATAATCAATTGTGCTTTCCCCTCCTCTATGTGGGAAACATGTGAGCTCTTCCGAGTCTGGCCACTTGGCTAAACCATTATATATGACCATCCAATGCCGACTACCAAGTTCGAGCAAATGATGGCCAAAGCTCGTGGCATCCACACCATGATCTTTTGATCTACGTGTGGTGCTTATATCTAAAGGATAATATGGGATTACTTCATCCGATAGAGGTTCGTATGGAGAAGGCCCATGTGGCACTCTATCATCAACTAATCTCACATTTCCATCCATATTATGATGGGATCCTGTCAGGGGAAAGTAACAAATGGCGAAAAATATTGCCTAGTCATTGCTAGTGAAGACTTTCGCCCACATAAAATGAGCTTTTGGGTTTGTCCTTAGTATTTCTATCCTATTAAGTAGCTCTCTCCGAAACAATATTGCAATATCCTTTGGTAGTGTGTCGACGTGAGGTTTGTCTAAATGCGGACTCCCAACGAAATCCTTCAACTCGTGGGAGTCCTCTATTTGGGTTTTGGTGCATTTCTACCAAGAAAAGTATATCTGATACCTTTAATATCTCCTCTAGGCAATTGGGGTGTGTCTATAGTGCGTCGTTACAATTCCATAAGGTCATCCTAAGTGTAATTTTTGTCACATGGGCCGCATGTCGTCAACTAGTAGCGCGATAATTTATTATCACTCGCCCATCTCGATAAAAGGCATGATGCCCTTCTTTATGATCTTGCATGACTCGTGGCATACAATTTTTGCGGAGCTCAATATGCATCTTAGTGAGGTCTTCATCTAGATAGATAGGGTCCCCACCTAATCCTCGAAGAATTGGTCTCTTCTTAAAGAATGTGATTCTAGATTCCAAGTCTTTAAATTGAAAGACTAAGGCTCTCTTTCTAGTTGTGTCACGTCCGACCCTCCTAACTTTGGTGATAGGTGGGGCCTCTGTGTACCCTAACATTTTCCCAAGTGTTTGTGCATCCTCGTCGGGGGATGCACTTTCCTTGACCCCAGTGGCACATACATTTAAGTGTCAGGCCTGACGCATTTTCTCTTCTTGAAGGGTAGTGTTAACAATATTTTAATCTCTCATTTCTTTTCTAATGTTTCTTTTAACCATGTCTACCCAACCCGTTTTAGCTAACTCCATGTCATTTTTAACTTCCTCTTTAACTTTTTTAATCTCTTCCTCTATATCATCTATTGAGGATATTTCACCATCCTCCCTAGATACCTCAATGTCATTAAGTTTTTGTATTTTGACCTTAAGGGCGTCTTTTCCTCTCTATCTTTTTTCTTGTGGGTTTCAGTGTCTTTCGCCCATTTTCTCATATCATTCTCTATTTTTGCTAAACGATTAAACATATCTAAAAGTATTCTTTACTTATAGCCTCGTCTTGTATATCCTTATGTTCCTTAGTTCATTTAGATGTCATTGTGGTGTCAATAAGAAAAAAGATAAAAGAAATGGGTGGGAGCCTTGGCTGAGTCTATGTGGACGTCGCAGTCACATCGGCATTTCGTTGGTTCGCATGTAGCACACTCAAAGTGAAACGCACACACCTCAAAGGTCCACCAAGGATGTGCACTTTACAACGGTAACAAGAATGCAGTCCTTGTCAGGGGATGCACCTTCCTTGAGCCCAGTGAAACGTACATTGACGCATTTTCTCTTCCTTAAAGGTAGCGTTAACCATATTGAGTGTGTGTGTGTGTGTGTGTGTGTGTGTGTGTGTGTGTGTGTGTGTGTGTGTGTGTGTGTGTGTGTGTGTGTGTGTGTGATTAGGAAACAAAATTCAATAGAATGATTGAAAGGAAAGGAATAAACAAATAAAGAATGTGAGGAGAAAGAATGGTAGAAATCATTGGAAGGATAATCAAACAATCAAAGAAAGTAAAAAACTTAGTTATTTTACAATTTCGACAATGGAAATATAATTATGGCCCTCACCACCTAATGGCACTAGGGTATAACAAAAACTATATGGTCTACATTGGTTAACTTTATAATAGATTGAATGCGAGTGCATCTTATGCAAAAAATTAAAAAAACAATTGAATTAGATTTTCCGCACATTTTGACCCATGATACATTCATGATGATGTCAAATAATCATGTATCATAATGTACGAGATGCTAGATTCATCATAAAGATTAGAACTATTATAAACTATCAATATCCATATTCTGCATCTCAAAATACAAAAAGAAAAATATCCATTCATCATTTCTTGTGTTGTGTTGCAAGGGAACTATTTTTTTTTATAAGAACTAGGGAAACATATGCATAGCCTACGTTGGCATGCGTAAAAAGTTCATGGGAACTCTATAATTATTTAATATATGTTCATAACCATAAACCTAAAATGCACAAAATGCATTTACCTCTTTTATAGTAAATGATTTGGCAGAGTCAGTTACCCATATATATTTGAAAATTGTCATCTAGTGAACAATGATGAATCACCTCAATGTTTGAATGGATGAACGAGAGATAGATAGATAGATAGATTCTATTATCATCTTCGGAGGTCAAATATGACCTATGAGACCAAAAATATTATATTTCGTATGATACATGTGAAAGTGTGCAGCAACTCTTGATGTTCAAGAACTTTACCAATGAATGTTGCAATTGAAAGTGCACATTGTGGTTGTAAAAGAAATTTGTGCAAGGATTGGGCTTGGCCGAAGATGTGTGGAAAGCATGGTTGAATATGAGAGAGAGAGAGAGAGAGAGAGTTTTATTATTGTTAGCGAATGTCCAATATGATCTACGAGACCAAAAAGATAACATTTTCATGTAATACATATGAAAGTGAGAGTGCACCCTTGAGCGCCCATGAGAGGATTCATGAAAGGATCCAATAGTCGAACGTGATCAATGGTAGAGCATTTTATTGGTGTGATACTCAATCCTAAACTTTTTTAGAGCAAAATGTCATTAGCTAACTAGTCTCATTACATGTGTCCCAATGTACCAGCTCACATTAAAGTGAGTGTGAACTAAGTTGTATGGAAAAAATGTTTTAGATTACAAACAACAAAATGGGCTCTAACATGCGTTGATGTGTGTGGTTTCCCTGTTTGGCAAAGAATATGGTTTTGTAGTTATGTGCAATATGTGATGTAGTATAATATGTGAAGTGTGAGCCTCCACATTTTCCCCATGCCATGATACATTGATATCGCAAAAATGCCCCACTCATAAAGGCATCTATTAATGCATCATGAAACAAGTGTGTTGCATCATTTTACAAATCATTTCTCTATATCTTGCATCCACCCATAACACAAAATTTTGCTTTTATTCATCTTTTGGATATTTTTTCTTACTTCCCATCTACTCGAGAATTTTTTGAACTGTCAGCATCTATTCAACAACTCTTTCCATGGCTATGATCTCAATAGGAAGTGATCTCGTCTCAAGTAGGAGGGTGTATGGTGTTTGTTTCTTTACTTGGGGGACACTTTTGTAAGAAAATGCTTTGGGACATTTTCAAGTCTCTCCGCATGGAATTAGGGATGTTGTCATAGAGAGGGGTGGGGGGGGAGCATTGCATTGACATCTTACAAACAAAACATACACACCACATGTCAAAGTAAAACTTATTGGTGGATGTCATACACAAATCACACAATTTAGTGACAAATAAATGATTTCATGGTGGGGGAACTAATAAATTATGCTTTGCGTTAATGAATTGCCTTAAAGTAAAGGTAAACCAAAAGGTGTAGAATATCGATGTCATCCCTTCAAACCTACTAATTTTGGGTTATATTTAGTATGTTCGTAAGTACATCTTAATAATATACCTTTACACATAATCCTGCCAAGGAAATGTAAACTTAACATGATCATGTTTGCAAGAATTTAATATTGATTATCCTGCTTTAAAGGCACAAGTACTCATGGTGACCATTAAATGGACTTTCTAATCCATCCACAAGTTTGTCTTTTGACTTGGCCAAACCTTGTTTTTAAGATGTAACTTATCTATTCAACTTTGATAGCTTTCCAATACAGTTGCGTTGATTTATATAATGTTATTTTAATAATCCAAAATGGGAGTGGCCATTACATGAATGAAATCCATGTGCAATTGTGATTTATGAAGATGAAAGTGGATTTCGATATACATATGACTACTTGAATAAATTTTATGTGTTAAGCACACATTTTAGTTAAAGAAACAAAGAAAACTCATGCATGTTTGGAGTGTCATTGAGATCGACTTGGAAATCATGGGATGCATATTTACATCAAACCATTGGCATATGATCACACAGAATAATCAAGCACTCAATTGCATGTAACTATGTTTTGCATTTTCAGAAAAACTAAATATGGCAAGCAAGGAAATGATGCCATAGTTCATATAGTATCCCCACAATATAGAGTTTCCAAGTTTTTTTTTTTTTTTCCAAAAAAAACTCTTTCCATTAGTTATAAAAATTTACAAATGAGACGATTATGTACAAATCCCTAAAGGGACACGATAGTTCCATCTTATGTGGATGCCCACTGACTCAAGAAAGGGAGAGGACGACCACTGTTGGATGAAGGCTATGCGTTGTCTTTCAACTCCCTCGGAGCCGCCCTTAAGGCCATCATATTGGCTCTTCAGAGTGGCTACAATTTCACTCCATATCTCTTGCAGTAACCTTGTTGGATGGGCGGTTTGGTTGGAGAAGACTCGCCTACATCGTTGTTTCCATAGAATCCAAAGGGTTATTGGGCTGACCAATTCCAACACCTCTTGAGATTTGTCATTAAGAGGAATAGAGTGGACATTGTCGCTAGAGGAGAAAAGGACCTCATGTGCTTTTATCACCAAAGTCATCCCCTCCTCCTGATGCTCGTATCCAATTGCAACCTGCCATGATAGCCAACATACACTTGATTAAACCTTGCACCTGGTATAATTGCAGCAAGCGGCCAACCCCCCGCCATATTCGATGGGACATTGGGCAGTCCCACAGAGCGTGTCATATGGATTCTACTGCATGTCGTATAGAGTTTCCAAGTTTTGAAAGACACTTTGTTGCATTATCTTCGACACCAGATCAAGTGGTTTGCAATTAAAAAATGTGCAAGAGTAACTTTGATGTAATAACTTCATGGAAACAATCAAGAGGCAACAAATCATGTTGTATTCATGCAAAACATTATTTGTTCATGCCCCTCTTACTAACACAAGAAAAGGGATACTATATAATGGCCCCATCTATATAATGATCACCACACATTGTGTGCAATGTCTGTATGTCATGGTTTCCTAACAAACTATCCAATCTACAATCTAAGCCCATGCAACCCCCCAAAAGGAGATACATTGATATTGTTGCACTACATTCAAGATGGCACTATATCCCTACATCAATGCTTCCTAATGTGTATGGATTGCTACTAATTTCGAATGAAAGTGAATGTTATATTTACATACATAGTAAGGAAGGTGACCGCCGATGAAGGCAATTAGTAACAAGTGTCACAAATAGAATACACATAAAGATGATGGTTTTTTTCGTTGTTCACGATATTTTCTCTTTTACGCGAGAAAATAGCAACATAAAAACTTATGACAAAGGTGAGGAAGAGCCATTCCTATTCCAATATTTAAGTTGAAATATGGCTTTCTTTTTATCCATACATACATATATGCACATATTCCAAAAGAGCAATGCATCTTAGAGCTTCCATCCTAGTTCAAGAAATCATAATATATCGCATCTCTCTAGAATTAGGCGCCCTTTGAGGAAATGAGTATGAGATATAGGTACTTGGCAAAAGTGTCATACACACCCTTGAATATAAAAGCAAACCTCTTCATGAAATGAAGGATTGCATGTAATGTTGCACCCTTTTCATACAATCCTCAAACACCTTACTTTAACGAGAATACCTTTTCGTCTGCAAGCATACTTAAGGCACATGTTCGCACAAATGCTCAGCGTAGTCCTTTTTTTATTGCAAAAGTATTGGAGACATGATCATATAGTCTTAGGTGCAACGAGAGGATGCAAAGCTTGCTTGTACCTATCATGGGGCCCATACAATACATTTAGTGCCAGAGATGTCATTATTAAAGTGTTGCTTTGACCATGAAAGGTGTGCTTCTTTTCTCCTCTCTCTCTCTCTCTCTCTCATTTTATTTAAGTTCATCCTTACATAGGGTGAAATACTCTACTTTCGGATAGGCGTAATCATATACCTTAACAAGTCAAATCGTATTATAACCTCGATGGAAGTAGGATGTTAACCAGGATGCTCATAATGCGTGGGTATGGCACATACAGTTATGACCTTAGTGGAGAAGTAGGACGTGAACGTACGAATACGGGAAGTGCTCATAAATAAATGCATGGATAAGGCGACACACACAAACACAAACACAAACACAAACACAAACACAAACACAAACACACACGTTCGAAGATCACAGAGGAAGGCTGATTCGCGATCCGGAGTGAGAATCGTTGTGTTTCGACGACGGAGGGTTTTCTGCAAGAAGAGGTCCGGTCTCTATGTGAGGATTTCGAGCACGGGAAGTCTCTATGGTTGGCCTCGGCCGCACGGCCCACGACTCTCGGATGGGCACTCGGGAGGCTCGGGAAGAGAAGCCATGGGATGGGCGGGGGGGGGGGGGGTATATGTACGTACACAAAGAGAGAGAGAGAGAGAGAAAGAGAGAGAGAGAGAGAGAGAGAGTCCCAAAAGGAATCAAAGAGAGGAATAAAGAAAGAATGGAAGAGAATCCTCATGAATCCATGACTTTGTGAAGTGGAGAGAAAAAAACAAACAAAAAGATAAGGAAGAAGAGAGAGAGAGAGATTCAGAGGGGGACAAACCCTAATTCCATAACAGAGATGCACACACGAGAGAGAGAGAGAGATTCTAGGGGGGGGAGGGGGGGTTGGAAACCCTAATTCCATAACAGAGATGAGGGTAGAAACCCTAATTCCATAACAGAGATGGACACACACACACACACACACAGAAGCAGCAAAAAAGGAGGCCTTCCATTGATTGGACGAATCGTCCTTCCTCCTCCATTCAGTTTTCCATCTAAATTTCTCTCTCTTTCTTTTTCTTTTTCTTCTTCTCTCTCTCTCTCTCTCTCTGGATCTAGTACAGTTTTTCTTCTTCTTCTTCTTCTTTCGTATATATATATATTTCCTTCTTTCACAGCACACACACACACACAGACACAGATTCGGACATGGTGCCGCTCCTCGCCTTTTCTTCTCAAACAGAGCCATGGTGACTCCTTTTCAAGGTTTCCCCTCCCCTCCCTTCTACTTGAAATCCAAATGAAAAATTGACAGATTTACGGAAGCTAGACGACATATTTTGGTCTTTCTGATTTCTTCAGAAGACGGAGCTATGGCGAACCTTGTTATTTTAGGGTTTCTTTTTGAAAAATCCAGAGATTAGAAGTGGAAGGTATTTTTAGTTTCTTCGGAAACAGGGTTATGGCTACCCTTTGTTTCAAGGGTTTGACTTTAAGATACAGAGATTAGACCTTTGAGTTCTTCCGATTTCTTCTAGAACTGTCCTTTTTAGGGTTTTTGTTCAAAGCCGAAGTGAAAATAGACAAACTATGGAGATGAGACTTATTGGGTCGTTCTGATTTCTTTCAAAAACCAAATCTACGTGAACTTTATCGTGGGTTTCTATCTGAAACATATGCGAAGAAAGACAGATTTACAAAGATTCCATATATTCGTCTGGTTTAGGGTTTCTGCTGGAAATCCAAGTGAAAAGGCCAAATTTGCAAAGAATAGACATTTTCTGGGTCTTTTTAGATGTTTCTTCTTTCTCCTTTATAAGAAGAAACAGAGTGATGGAGAGAGAGCTTTGACTACTGTTTCTATCTTTAGAAACTCTAAGTAGAAGAGCTTCAAACAAAAAGACAGATTGACAAAAAAAATAGACTTTCTGTAAAACTTTCAGATTATTCCATATTCCACTTCTTCTTGTTTTCTGTTGGGTAATTCTTTCTAGATATGGATGACGGAGATGTAGGCCATCTCTTTGCAGATGAAAGCGATAATTCTGTCGAGAATTTCCTAGAAGAGCTATGGAAGAACACACATTCTTGCACCCACACCCACACATGTAATCCTCCTGGTCCAGATAATGCACACACTCACACATGTACCCACACACACACTCAGCTTTTTGCCTCCCTTGATGGCAAATCTCTCTCAGCCGGAGCGCAAAATATTACCTCTTCAGATCACCATAGCCCGTCTGAACCTTCGTCTTCCTCTCTCAACCTAAGGAAGCAACCACAAGGTGTTGGGAATAGAGAGGCAGTGAGGAAGTATAGGGAGAAGAAAAAGGCCCAAACTGCACATCTTGAAGAAGAGGTCTTGAAACTTCGGGCTATGAATCAACAATTGGTGAAGAAATTGCAAGGGCATGCCAGCCTTGAACAAGATGTGATAAGATTAAGGAGGATTCTGGCTGAGTTCCGGGGCCGAATCGATGGCGAGATCGGTCCCACATCATCAGGCTGCAGGGGTCGAAGCCAAATCGATGGTCGAGATGTGATTGCACCCACATCATCATTGTTGCATCAGAGCCAGATTGATGGTGGAGATTTTATGCCTGTATCATCATGCTGGGACCGAAGAATGGATTGTGGAGATGTTATCACTGCACCACCTTCATCTTCATTGTGTCCGAATAAGATTGATAGTGGAGATCTCGGCGGTCCTGAGCCCACATTGTCATCATCTTGCCAGGTTGGTCAAAGAATGGATGGTGGAGATCTCACATCATCATCGTGCAAGGGTGGTCTAAGAACTGAAATAGACGTTAGAGATTTCGCAGTGGCTGGGCCCACATTGTCATCGAGGCGTGGTCGGAAGTCCACACAACTGCCGGAGCCCGTGAACACCACCACCTGTGTTGTGTACGAGAAGGAGAGGATGGGTGTGACCACCATAACTGCTGCCCAACCACCACCGCAACCCTCACCAGCCATCATTTCAGGTGGGCATAACTATCTCAATTCTTGCAATGTAGAATGTCATTCCGATGTCCCTTGTTTCTACTCGACCGTTGTGGTGGGTAGTGTGGAAAAAGGCTCTTCTACTCCTCAAGAGCATAGCTCTGTTGCAGGCCGAGGATCCTCATTATCATGTGAGGATATGGATGGTAATGGCAACTATAGTTTACGATCATCGAAAAGGAGAAAAAGGAAAGGTTTAGAACCATAGGCTATATATATACACACACACATATGTAGTCCCATGTATTGTTGCATTTTTCTTCACATTAATAGGCCTATGGGCAAAAATGGACGCAAAATGAAGAACGGAACTATGGATGATGCATGGCTAACCATGGTCTATACATAGTTTCTCTAGTCTTGTGTTTTGGTGGTGTTTTGTTACGTCATACTTAAGATCGAAATAGACGAAGGAACTGAACCATGGGCAATGGTGAATATTACTGCTCTGGTTGCATGTTCTAGTTGATTTTTTTTTTTGTTTACTCGGTACTGTATGTGATCTTGAAATGGGCGAACAAGGAAGCATTGAATCACAGGCTGGGCTATATATGGCCATGTATGACTTCCCTAATCTCATGTTTAAATGAGTTTTTTGGTTTTTGCTTTATGCATCCGATTTCATGGCGAGTGCTTCATACCTGAATTATACGGCCAATGCATGTTTACATCAATGAAAGAATGATACATGGCCGATGTCTGTATGTAGTCGATGATGCTCGCATATATGGTGTCTTTGTGCCCCAAACATAATGCTTTACATCTTGTCATGAAAGTTTGTCAAACAACATGAGCCAATCTAAATAAGGATTTGCTTTAGTTTGTTTTCCTCAAGATGGTGGTAGAGAATAAAGAACGTCCAAGTAGGGAGAAATAACTTGGATTTGATGTACATATATGCTTCCTGAAGCTTCGGATCTTTAGGGTAGGACATAATCAGGAAAAAAGTCTCGTAGGTCAAATGTATGAAAAAGAAAATCTGTATAGCTCAGAGGAAATAAAAAGTGCTTTGAATCATCAGGTTATTTGTGTTGCTAACTTGTTCTGTTTCTCATGGTCTTTCTAGTTTAGCTAGTGGTTCATCAATGGTGGTTTATGAAATGATGGGCAGTCATGACATTATTGTTAATGTGGTGGGGCATGTTATGGACAACATGGTTTCATCAAGGTTGGCATTGCTTAATGATCACCCTTAATTAAGTATAGAATGATGTTTATGTTTTCATAGTAATGATCATTGCATTTTGTTCTCTGTCCTCTGGTATGGAAATGATGTGTCAAAACAAAAGGGTTAATAAACATTGACATTTATGAGTGGAGCGTGAAGCTTATGTATGAAAACAATTTGCTATGAAAATGGCATTTTAAAAGGGTAAAACATGGCTATATATGAGAGACTCTTCTACAAAGGCATTTTTAAAGCAAAGAGGGTTCAATGTATGTATATGCATCATGTCTATTATGTTCATGAGCTGTATGGTTAGTTTGTCATGCAAGAGATGGGGCTTTTAAGTTGGGATGTGGATTCTGTTGCAAACTCATGTTGATTCATGACCTTGTGAATCTTCCAATGTGAGAGGTATGTACAAAGATAAATTTGGTGGTATCATGTTTTTGGAATGATTTGGGATCATAAATGAACACCTTGTAAAATTGATGTGCCAATAATGAATTGCGATGCTATAGATTGACAGGTAAAAAGAGATAAGAAATGGGTGGTTTGGTCACATGTGCTTTCACATTTCTATGACATAGAGCTATTTGTTTCTTTCAAGTGTAAAAAGAAAAAGGATTGATGTGGTACTGTGGTTTTCTACCATTGTATGTTGTCAACACATCAGCACGAGGTAATGTCTTTTCATATAAGATGCTATAGACAATGCTTCGTATGTATCTATAATCTTCGTGCCTTTTTCCAATGCTATTTTTGTAATTTGTAATATGCATACGGTGGTTGGGATTGAGATATTGTTTGAAACTTGAGTGTGATACCAACGAAGTATTTGTAACCTTTGAGAACATGATAGTGTGGAGACAAGATTATGGGTGCTCACACCTCAGGTTGTGTAAAAGTGCATGGGATAGTCACATTATTAAGATGAATGGAAATATGCTATGGTTGTCAAAATATTGAGTGCTTAACATTTTCCAATATAATTTGCTATGCATAGTGATTTAGTATGATCTAATTTACAAAGATTTGTAATACTCATATTTCTTTTCACTATCAAATGTTATGCATTGAGAATAATTGTCTAGCTATATACAATGTTATTGTTTTCCATGAGTCAATATTGGGAACTTAACAAACATATCGGAGGTTGTGGAGATAAAGGCAGAGATTGTTTTGTTGTATTAGTGCATGCATGGCTTGGTTGGATATGCATAAAGCTTGTGTATCTCTTCTTCTAGCCCTTTTTAAATGGTAAGAAAACATAGAGATTGAATACAACTATAAATGTACAAATAATTTTGGAAGATGGAGAAGCGAAAAAATTTAGAGGAGATTGTGGTAGAATGAAGACTCCAATGTGCAAGAACTAAAGAGGTGACAACATATTATTTAGTGATGATGGATTGGTTGTAGAAAATTGGAAGTATACAACACATTGCTAACTGACTTCTTGTAGAAATGAATGATGATTGTCAATGAAGATGGAATGATTACAAATGGATAAATCTTATGTGGCCACTGGCCACCCATACATTTCCTTGTTACTTTGCCTTCTCTAGGGATTCCCTTAATTCTCTTACACATGCCCCTCATCTATTTGTCATGTCGCCCCCCCTTCATGGCTCCTAATTTATTTCAAAACTTATCTTAGTCACGTATACATAGTCCATTTATGTTTATAATATTTTGACACCAAGCATTAGATTGTGCTAAAGGAGAGGGTTCCTTATCACTCACTATTTCCCTATAAAAGTAAGACAAACTCCTCTAAACTTGTACCCAACCAATAAAGTGTGTCCTTGGTTGGAAGCATGACCTCAAATGCTACCAATCTTGTTGTTTTCCTAAACACAAGGTAACCATTCAACATTATAAATTATATTTCCCTCTATGATCAAGGGATTTGTCTATTGTTGAATTGTGCATTGGCGTCTAGAATATAATATCCATCTCTAGGCTTCAGCACATGACCTCAAGGTTATAGATTTTGAGGTTTACTAATTAACCTCGAGCAACTACCGGAAACTAAGTAATTTATTCTCAACCAGAAGATTTGTCAATGGGTAAATAATGTATTTATGTGTCCATTTATATCTATTTGAGTTATGATGGACTTGTTAAACTTGGTCACATGACCTCAAAGTTCTAGATTTTGCAATTTGCCTTAATAAAACACAAATATCACGCCGCCTAGTAGGAAGAGTATTGGTCCTACCCCAAACATCCCTTGATTAAGAAATAGATACAAGCCATGTGCTTAAAATAACTTTTTTAACATTTACTTCACAATATTAATTAGCATTGTGGTTAGTGCTAATTACAACTCTCTATTATGAAATTAGACATAATTGTAAAAATTAACATTATGACTAGTGTTGAATATAGAAATAAATAGTATTGAGATCAATGCAGTATTTAGTATTGTGACTATTTTGATCATTAGCATTGTAATCAGCACTAATGATAATGCCAAACACTCTAATTACCACACTAATCACATTTCTAGTTTAGACATTGCATTGCAACTAATTTGATAATTAACATTGTATATTATTGCAATCCCACATCGCTAGTTTAGGTGTTCTAGCTTGTTCATCCCACCAAAAAAATGATCCATGTTGGAGAAATGGTTTCACAAATTAGTAAATACATATGATTCTAAAAATGTGGGTGTAATTACTTCTTTTCTTTTACCAAGGACACAAGCTAATATTTTTGGAAATAACACGAACCAAATCAATACCCCTAAAAGTTAGAAATGACCCATTTTTCCACAACCAAGTTAATAGTTCGTGAATTTGTATCTATAGTTCATAAATATGTGTACGTGTGTGTTCGAATGCACACATGTGCATTTGCCAATGGAAGTTGGAACAAGTTGTCCATTTCTAAGATATTTTCTCTTCCATAGCTAATATCAATGTTTTAAAATTGCATTATTCTTGATAAAGTTGTAGAGAATGGTTTAAAACTAGCTTACCAAGCTTGTGGTGTTTCTAGAATTTCTTGAAACCAAATGCTCATTTATACCTATACATACTTCATAGATTAGAGGCCATGCAGTTCAAAGGATTTTTTTTATCGTAAAAGATTCACCGTAGTATTAATGGAATGATGCCCAAAGGCTATAAAGAACTCATACAAGAAAACATAGCCATCATACCCTCATCACCCACCATGTGGAGTAGCTAAAGCCCTCACCCATATACCTAAGCATGAAATCAGGGTCCTTCCAAGACGGGGGGCGGAAAAAGCCATCTCAATGGAGCATATCTCCACTTTATTCTCTCCCCAAAAGAGGTGAAGACCTCTGCCCTTTTCCACATTTCTCTAAAATGTTGTTGCTTACGAAACACAACATCAAGCTCACTAGTTATTGCCTCATATTGGCCCCTTAGAGTATGCAGAAGCATCAACCATATCTCCTTGACTAACTCAATTGCATTATGTTTGACTTTCTAAAGTTCACGTTCTCATCTTGCCTCCCACAATACCCAAACTACTAAAGAAAATATCATAGACCAAACCTTGTCCTCTACCAAACAACAGATTGTTGTAGTATAAGAGACCTCCAATACATGTCTTCCATCGAAGAGGAGAAGAAAATCAACACACTCCTTTTCGTATTTTTGTATTTCTTCAACCAACCTCCCCCATCTCACAAAACCCCACGTGTACATATATTTATCATAAACAAGATACAAAATTCTCAACATTCTCTTCCAAACTGCTCTAGCAATAGGACATACCCATATGACCACAACTATCACATTTTAAATCATGGTAATACTCCCACATCCATGATTTCACAGGGATCCCATAATGTACCAACAACCATCTAAACAATACAACTTTTTAGGAATTTGCATGGCCCATAGCCATTTCCAATAAACACCCAACCATTATATTGTGGCCCCCCAAAGGTGTTCTGTGAATCATTAACTAGTTGGCATCCTCTCATGTTGGTTGTGTACAAACATTTTGCAAATTCTTTCTCAATTACCTAAAGGTCATATTTTAAGGTGGATTCAAATAAGGGCTTTTGTGAAACTTTAGCACATTAGTGTCACATCATGCTCATGCCAATCATGCATAAATCTTTGGCAAACTAATTGTCTATTGTAATAAGGAATCCCAATGAGGGATTAACCAACTCAAGGTAGAGAAGTCTTTATGATTCATAAGTTTGACTAATGTAGTTTCTCCTTGTTGATGGAAGCAACTCCACCAACGTGGAACGTCGACGAAAACTAGGAAAATGGGATTGATTGGTTATTTCAACAATTCACACACAAAAAGAGGAGAATGTTGAGTTCTCATCCTTTGAATGTGTAAACTCAACCAAATAGTTAAGAGAAATTGTGCAACACAAGTATGGGATTGATGTGGCGTTAAGCTCATTGTATACTCATGTGATGCATATACATGTGTAACTCTTGTCGTTGTTAAGTTTTTCTTAGGCAAGTTTGACACACTACCAAGTCCTAAAAAGTTAGTGCATATACTTCTAAATGACAAAGAATTTTTAGCCTACTTTTAGCGACTTCTCTTTTTTTACCATAGGCAAGTGACTTGACGTGATAGCATAGAATTCAATCTAGAGCCCTATGCGTTACATACTGGCATGCTCACACACCTAATGCCCATGCACCTAACAAATTTGTTAATGCTTTACATATCATGATTCATAATTATGTTATGACAAATTCTATGTATAATACCATGTTGTGCTCAATGCAAGAAAAGAATTTGATAGGGCATGCCATGTTCACTATAGCCCTGATTTATTCTACAACCATGATGCACACATCCATGACAAGGAATTTGATAATGCTTCAATGAGCATGTCATAACAACATGATTTATGAGAAATAGTTAGTGCGAAGAAACAAACTTGTGTTACTTTTCAAGTACCATCCCTTCCTTGAGTCCTCGTAAACATGAACATGTCTTTTGAACAATGTGAAGTTGAATACATGCCAATGTTATCTTTTCGTGATGTGAATGTAAATCTATGCACACCTTATGGTTAACATGATGCTCTCCACTAGTGAGACCATAAGCTTAAGGCAGATATGTACAAGTTGGTGTTGGTGTGCAAAGTCACGTGTGTATCATGTTATTACACATGATGAGATTGTGTTAATAAAAGAAGAACATTTATCCACATATAGTTTGTGTAGACACATTGAGTAGTGCACCTTCAATATCATGGATACCTTTATACATGAAAGTCTAGCTTGAGGGAGGGATCTATGGGGGAATAGGTCCATTCCTAGAGGTTTGACAAATGCCACAAGTAAGATGAAATTTCTTAGTATGTTATTGCCCCTAAACGAGGTTGACCTTGCCCTAGATGGAGATATTATACCTCAATCCCCCTTTGGATATGAGAACCAAATGGTCTTGCTTGGTGAACAAGAATGCTAAAGAGCAATACGTGCTTATTTATAATGAGTTGCCAATATATCCTTTTCAATGTTATTCTCTTAGCCGGACAAGGCCTAACACAAGGTGTCACGGAAACACTTCACCAAAGGGGTGATTACGGCATAGGATTAATATTCAACGATTACACCGACTTACATAGGTTACACGATTAGAATGCTTCGGTTAATTACACGCGTAAGATATAACAGTAATTACAGAACGGAAATCAAGACAGAAGTACAAACATCATAAGCTCTATTAATTATCCGCTGTCATTACAATGGGGTCCGGGCCTTTAAATAGGTTTCCGGCCCGTAGTACAAAACGGTGCCTCTCGCACCTATTCGGGATCCGTCCGGATCTGGAACGGCATACCGTTTCCAGTCCGTCCGTCCACACTATGCTCATTTACAACCATCTAATTAATTCCTTCACTCCGTATTTTGGACTCCTTGCCGGCCGGTAACACATGGCACGCTCGTGGGACAGTACCTTGTACGTCGAACCCTTCTCGGCCCCTTCATTGTTCACCCAAATTGTCCAAAATACTTGGTTCAAGAATTTCCACTTGTTCTTCCGGTTGTGGTTGTTGCGGCTGTGCTTCCTGCTGCTGCTGTGGTTGAGGTTGGGACTGAGGCTGCTCCGGCTGCTCTGCTTGCTGCTGCTGCTCCATTTGTTTCACTGACTCCGGCATCTCCGTTTGTCTCTCTGGCTCCGGCATCTCCGTTTGACTGCTTCCGGTCCGGTCTCCTTCCAGTAACGGTTCCTCATCACTGAGGTTGACCGTAACTGGTTCTCGTTCTTTCTCTCCCCGGATCCGGGACCTCTCGTAGCTTTCAAACTGGATCTACGCCTCCAGCCTGTCGTCGTCCAGCTGAGCTACAAGTTGCCGGACTTGCTCTAGTTGGTCCTCTGCCAAGGCTTGAAAGTCTTCGGCAAGCTCATCTCTTATGCCGGTGAAGTCTTCGGAAGTCAGCATATAGCAATCCTCTCCCTCCTTCCGCCGGTTCTCTACGTCAGCCCGGAGCAACTGGAGTTCCGCCGCGTTCGTGGCCCACTTGGTCCACCATTTGACGGAGCCGTTGTAAATCAAGCTCTTGGTCTGGTTCAACCAGGCCCGCATGATATCCTGGATGCGACTTGCTCCCATTTGTGCTCTGCTTTCCACCACTTGTCGCTCCTCCTTCAACTGCTTGATGAGATTTGACGTATCCTCCGCCTGCTCTCTGTAGCGCGTCAGCTGCCCTTGATATGTCGTTTGCAGCCTCTGCAGTACCTCCGCCGCTCTTTCTTTTTCCGCCTGCTGTTGCCTGAGGAGCTCTGTCCGAACCTTCTCCGCCTCTTCCAACCGTCTTCTGTTTTCCGCTTGTTCCTTGGCGAATGCGGTTGCGGTCCGATCAACTGCTTGCCGGAGCTCATCCATCCGTTCCTTGTGCTCCGTTTGCAACCGTTTATACTCCCGGTGCAAGTTCTCAAATTCCTCTGTTTTTAGTTTGAGCTTGCCGTTGATCTGGCGATGGTTCCGGTCCTCCCGGTCCTTTACCTGCCGGAGTTCCTCTTTCAGGCGCTCTACTTCTGTTTCGGCGTTCCTCCGGAGTCTCTCCTTCTCTTGCAGCATTTTCTCCTTCTCCTCCTTGAGCCGGTCGTACGCTTGGTGGCCTTTCCGTAAGCTCTCCTCGGCCCGGCGTAGATTCTCAGCAGTCTTTTTGAGTTCTGCCTCCGCTGCCGTCTTCAGTTCTCTTTCGCGGCTCCTTAGCGCTTCTTGGGCAGCAAGCTCATCCTTTAAACCCGCAAGCTCTTGGGCTTGTGCCGCATTTCTCTCCGGAACGGTTTCCGTTGCCGGGGTCTGATTGCTATGTACAGGTTGATCTGACACTTTATTCTGTACATTGCCCGGAGTCACCGGTGCTTGGACTTGTGTTTCCCTTGTTACCCTGTCCAAGTCTTGTTCAAGGCTCCGGATTCTGGACCGGGCCGTCTCTAGATCTACGGTTGTGACGAGCAACCGTTCCTGGTGCGCTCTCTCTTCCGCCTCTATATACTCGACCACTCCGGCGATTTGCTCGCCTACCCACCGTAGCCACATGCTACTGGTGCCTTGTTGCTGTACTGGTCGGGTCGGCTCATTCATTGTGGACTTGTCTGGCCTGAGTGCCTGCATATGCCGTTCTGGTTCTACTCCTTGGCCGCCGTGTGCTCTGGCTGGGCTCGCCGGCTGTTGAGTTCCGGTTCTCGCCGTCTCCGGAGCCGTTGGACTGACTTCTTCTATAGAAGTCGACAAGACCGGTTCCCTACGCACCGGTTCCGGTTCTTCCCTTGTGGTTTGCTCAGGTTGAGTTGGGGGCGTTTCTGCCTCTCGCGGGTACGACCGCTCCCCTCCTGTTTCGGCGGTCCTACTTCTTGACCGTCGTTGGAGGTGCTCTTCTGGCTCCTCCGTTTCCTCTTCCTGTGTCACGGCATGTTTCTGTGCCGTCAAGGGTTCCGGTTCCTTCTGTCCCGGTCTCCGTAAGGTTATCTTGACGGGTCGGACCGGTGACACCTCCTCCGGTTCTGGGACCCGTTTCTTCCCTTTCGTCGCCTTCGACGCCAGCAGCTGCTGACGTTTGGACGCCGGCTTCGAGGTGCTTCCTTCCGATACTCTTGGCCGCTTCTTTGGCTGGACGGTGTCGACCGGCGGCACGAGCAATGTTATCCATTGAGCTACGGCGTGCCAGAGCTTCCGGCCCTCCTTGCCGTCCTTCCCTCGTACCATGTCGATTGCCATGCACAACCCGTCTGCAATCAACACCGGCCAGTCCACCTTGATCCCTTCATAGGTGGCTATGATCATCCCTGCCCGATTTTTTGGCATGACAGGGGGTCGGGGGTATACGTGACCGTACTCATGGAGCACTCGAGCTATCTCCCTGAATAGCGGATCTTCGCCGCCCTGCGTCCGATAGCCTTTGCCGGCAACAGAGTACTCACCGAAATATCGGATGAGTTGCTCCGAGGTTGGGTTATCGATCTGAAAGATTCCTCCCTCCGGAAGGCCTGTTAGCGCGCGGATCGCTTCCTCGGTGATGACCTCTGTGGCGAGCTCCTTGATGACCCGGTCGGCTTCTCTGTGCGGCGGTGCCTCCATGATGGCCAAGAACCCCTCCAGTCCGTTTTGCCTGAACCATTTCCTGGCCGCTTCCGACAGCGTTTGTGGTTCCATGTCTGCTTCAAGGTCGAGGGAAGATGGCGAGGTAGAGTGGTGATGAGAGTGAGAGCGAGAGAGAGAGCGTTCTGAGCGCGGGGGTTCTCTGCGTGCAGGTTCGCGTTTGCTCAGCTTCCACTGTCTTGGTGCTTCTGTGCTTCTTGGCTCGCGAAATGAAAAGGTCTCCATGCGTTCTGCTTCTTCTTTGTGCGTTTTGGCGCCTTTTTCGAGCATGCACACGTCGTGTACCAATTTAGTATTAAGTAGCGTGGCGTCTCTTAAATGCCCACTACGTACCTTTTCGCGCCTTGCTTTCACACCCGTTCATACCTCGATTTTTAATGTTTTTTTTTTTTTTTTTTTTTTTTTTTTTTTTTAAAAATTTTAATGACGGTGTGTGACCTTACACATCCGTAGGTCCCTTCGGACCCTGACCGTTTTCCTTACGGGTTGCCGTGTCTTCCTTCGTCTCTACTACGGGTTCCCCGTCGTCTTTTTCTTCCGGATCGATCCGTACCGATCCCGGACAGGTTCCCGGTATAGTGCCGGTGAGCTGTATAAACGGGTTCTTTGGCATCGGTCCTTTATAGGGCTTTAGTCGAAATCCATTCACCCACTTGCCTAGTACTTCCCCGGCAAGTGTCCCTATCTGATAGGACCCGTTGTATTCCCGTGTCAGCCAATACGGGCCTGTCCATCTGAACCGTAGTTTACCCGGCATTTTGCCCATCCTCGTTTGGAATACTAGAACCGGCTTTCCGATTTCGAACATCTTTTCGTTACCTTTCCGGTGACGGTCAACGAACGCTTTCCGTCGTCGTTGCTCCAGTTCCATGTGGAGGATGCTGGCCAGCCGTTGCTCCTCCAGTTCGCATAGTGCTGCTAGCCGCATTTCCTCCGACTTCTTTTCATTCAGCCGTTCCCGTAGTTGGATCCGTAAGCTTGGTACCTGAAACTCGACCGGCATGACCGCTTCTAAGCCGAATGCTAACCGGAACGGCGTTGTCCGGATACTTGTTTTGTATGCCGTTCTGTACGCCCATAGCGCGCTATGGAGCTTTGTATCCCAGTCCGTCCGGTTTTCGTTGACGATTTTGCGGAGAATGTTCTGTAGAGTTTTGTTGGTGGACTCCGCTAATCCGTTCGCCTGTGGGTAGTACGGTGTGCTCCGTTTATGAACCACGGCATAGAACGTTGTTAAGCTTTTCACTACCTGGCCGAGGAAGTGCCCTCCTTGGTCACTGATTAGTTCAATCGGACATCCATATCGGCACCAAATGTTCTCGTAAAGGAATTTTGCTGTGGATGACGCGGTATTGTCTCTCAAGGCCTTAGCCTCCACCCATTTAGTGCAATAATCCGTTGCCACGATGACATAACGGTTACCCGTTCTCATTGCCGGTGGCTTGAACGGTGTCGCGTTGTTACGCAAGTGCGTGTGGAGTCGAGGCGGGACCGCGGGGGTCTCGAACCAAAGAGCAAGCGAGGGAGGAGAAAGAGAGAGTACCGACTACGCCGGACCGGGGATACGCAGGGACACGGCCCTTCAGCACGGAGAACGCAACAGACACCGACTCAGACAGATGCGAATGACTAAGTATGTATATTAAGAAAATGGCTAACACGACTACAACCCTCGATGGGGGACAGGTTGGTTACAACCGAACAGGCCGGCGAACAGATGCCGATGCCTGTTCGCTTCGAAGGACAAAGGGGTAGCAGGTCGGTCGAAGGTGCTGCCGGAAGCACTCGGGCTTTCCTCGAAACAGCGCGAGCCTCCTCCGAACCCTGCACAGAAAGCTATGGAGCTCAAGAAGCGAGGAAACAGAGAGAGAGAGAGAGAAGCGTCCAGAAACGGTCCGACAGCACTTCGTCCTCTCCGCGCCAGGCCTGCAACAGCTCTTTCCTGCTCCTTATATAGGCCGACGAGCAGGCCGTCATGTCAGCTTTATTCCCTGTCCCTTTTGGACAGGGATCCGCTCCGTCATTCACGCGTCCGCGTAGTTACGCCGCCGACTCGTACCGTTCCTTCGCTCGCGCGCCCGACCGAAAAGACTGTTCGCGCGGTCTTTGTCTCCACTTGTGTTAGGGCCCGTTCCTGCCGATTATCCTCCTAATTCGCTTCTATGCACAACTTGGAGCTTGCGCGCGTGAAGAACCGGTTCCCACGCCTAGGTGCGCCGATTCCGCCTATGGACGGTTTTCTTCACGACATCCGCCCCCACCTAACTGCGCATCCTCCGGTATACGCCAAGAGAGTTGGGACGGAGAAAACCGGCCCGTCTTCATTCCTCGCCCGTCGGTTCTTCCTCGTTTTCGGATCGTTCGTCACTGCTGACTAGGAGAGCCGGGTCCAGCTCGTCGTCATGTCGCTTCTTGAACGCTTTGATCCGCTTCCCTGCAACCGGTATCGCCATTCTCGTGCCGTCGAGTTCCGCCAGGTGATATGTCCCGTTGCCATTGGCGCTCCGTACCGCGTAAGGCCCAAACCACCTTCGTGCGAACTTCCGTGTAGCTCGGTGCTGGTTGTCGAGGCTGCTGTCGTAGACGAGCACCCAGTCACCTTCTTCGATCTTCTTCGGTCGGAGCCGGTGCGTTCGGTCGAACCTGGCTTTGTTCTTTGCCCTCGCCACCCGGAGCCTCTCCGTAGCCAGTTCCACGTCCTCCGGTCTCCGCTCGAGCTGTCGTATGCGCGCGCCCAACAACTCCTCCCGGCTCATCTCGTCCCGCCAGGCGACCGTTGCCCACGAGGAGATCGTCCGTTCCATCGGCATGACCGGCTTCTGGCCGAACATGAGCTCCGTCGGCATGTACCCGGTTACCGAACTGTGCGTGGTCCGGTCTGCCCATAAGGCATAAGGTAGCAACCGCGGCCAGTTACCGACTTGGCCTCCGCACGCCCGAACCAACGCCTTGACGATCGGCCCGTGTCCGCGCTCCACCTTCCCATTCGCCTCCGGATTGTACGCAGTGGTGAGCGAGAGCTTAACTCCGAGCCGGTCGAACAGCTCCGCGGCTTCTTCGGTGTCCAACTCCCCTCGATCAGCCACGATCTTCCCGACGCACCCGTACCGGCATATCACGTCCTCGATTAGGAACCGACATACGGCCGCGGTTGTTTTGTTCGGGAGGGCTCGGCCT
Organism: Azolla caroliniana; assembly: GCF_043228905.1. Lineage (NCBI taxonomy): Eukaryota > Viridiplantae > Streptophyta > Polypodiopsida > Salviniales > Salviniaceae > Azolla > Azolla caroliniana. Next base: position 23,250,897 of record NW_028230437.1, read on the forward strand.
TCCACCTGGTTCGTCAGATCCTCCCGTGCTAGGACCAGGTACCGCATCTGTCCTACCCCCATTGGCATCGTCACCAGATCTACCATCCATTTGAAGTGAATGGTCGGAGGGTACGTAGGGTGAAGCTCGTCCCGGTGTCGGACTATGGAGTGCATCTGACAGCTCTCGCAAGTTGTCACGAACCGATGCACGTCCTGGTACTGCCCCGGCCACCAATACTTCCCCTTCAGTTTCTCAAACGTAGCCCATGTTCCACGGTGTCCAGCCCAAGGGCTGTCGTGGTAGGCCGTCAGCAGCTCCTCCTGTTCTTCCTTCATCGCCACCACCCGGAGCGGAGCGCCGTCCCTCTTCTTCGGGTGCTTCCATAGATGGCCATCCCGGAGAAAGAATCGGTAAGCTTTCTTCCGGATCCGGTTGGCCTCGTCTTTCGTCCATGACGCATCCGGCGCCATTGTCCTCAAGAACCCGCCGATCTGCAGCCACTCCCCGTCGTACTTGCTCGCGTCGAAGTCGTTAAGCGCCGGAGTGCTCGGCCCGCCGGTTGTTACGTATGCTGCCTCGAAGAAGTCCACGCCGACCTCCTCGTCCTCCGAAACCATGGCGCCCTCGTCATCGAATCTCGCCCTTGAAAGCATGTCGGCCATGGCGTTGTCTTTCCCGGAAATGTGTCGTATTTCCGGGTCCAGGGACTTGATGTACGCTATCCACCTGAGCATTGCCAGGTCCGGCGTCGCGCATCCGGAAACCATGCCGAGAATCGGCATGCAATCCGTCTCTATGATTACCTCTGTCCCGATCAGATAGTCCTTGTCGGCCTTTACCGCCGAAACGATACCCCAGAGTTCGCGTTTAACCTGGGCGTATCCCCGTTGCCGCTCACTGAGGACCTTCGCGCCGAATCGGATTGGAAACCGATTGCCGTCCCCGTCTTCTTGGTTGACGACCCACCCGATTCCGGTCGGACTCGTGTCAACCGTTATGTACACTGGGGTGCCCTTCCTGTAGACGGCCTTTCGGAGCGCCGGTGCTGCCGAAAGAGCCTCCTTCAGCTTCCGGACCGACTCCGTGTGCTTGTCTAGCCATTCGAATCTTCGCCCTTTCTTCAATAATCCGTACAGCGGCTCCGCGACGTGCGCGTAATGCGGGATCCATATGTGGTAGAAGGCGCATGCTCCCAAGAATCTTCGTACTTCCGTGACCGAGCTGCAATCAGGCTTCATCGCGGAGATGGCTTCTATCTTTGCCGGGGACGGTTTCCGGCCATATGGTCCACATAAATGTCCGACCACCATGATTTCCGACTGCCCGAACGCTGACTTCTCCCCCGAGAAGGTGAGCCTCGCATCCTCTAGCCTTTGCAGCACCTTCTCGCAGTCGTCGATGTGCGTCACCACGAATCGCCGGCATCCGTCCGGCCCGATCGTCTCGTCCTTCTCTTCTACCGGGCATCCCTTGATCGGGATGTCGTCTAGAAACGGCATGGTGATGTCCGGGATGCAGTCCCTCAGCACCTTGTTCATTGCATTCACCATGTGGGCCACCGAGTTGGTCCCTCCTTGCGGCAGCGTACACATCCGCACTAGACCGAGGGGAGTTCGCATCGTCGTAATGTCTCTGCTCTCCACGGCTAGCTGGAACTGGTCGTACCCTGAGTATAGATCACCGACCGAGTAAATCGACCTTCCGGCGAAGGCCTCCGCGAACTCGTCTATGGTCGGTCCGATCCCTGCGTTCCGAATGGTCACCCTATTGACTGGTTGCAAGTCCTGAATGAAGCGCAATGATCCGTTTTTCTTTGGTACGGTAAACCATCGGTTTGAATACGGGGCGCTCGATGGCTCGAGAATGCCCATATCAACTTTCTGCTTCAACAGCTCCATCAACTTCGGGATGTGAGCTCTCGGAACCAGAATTGGCTTGAGATTCCACGGTACATGCGGCACCGTGAATATCACCATCGGCTCTACGGTCGTCGGGTCTACGCACCCGATTTCCTCCGGCGAGAATGCGAAGGCTTTCCCGTGCCTTCCGAGCATCCTCCGAAATCGGTCTTCCTCCGCCGGTAGTAGGAACCCGCCCCCACCGATCTTCAGCTCGCGGAGCGTCTCGTTGGTGAAGGTGTGTCCTATGCAGGCCGGATCTCGTAAGCTGGGGTCCGATGCACCCCCTTTGATTCGGGATTCGCTGCCCTCCGGTAAGGGCGCCGCAACTGGCCTCACCTTCCGGTCCACAGTCTTGTACTTGGTGCTAACTCGGGCCGTCCGATCTGACTTGAGCCCCCGACCAAAGTCCGCGATGACTTCGTACATTTCTTCGGAACATACCGGTATCGTCCGGTCTTCGTTAAGGTCTTCTTCGACTACCTTCCCCAGCATTCCCAAGGTGTCGTCGAAGGAGACCGCCTCCACGGCGCCACTGATTCCTTCGTCAGGGCCGAGAACTCCGCACGCTCGAAGTCTCCCCTCCGTCTTTGTTTTCTCTCGGCCGGCGATGCCGACCATCGTACATGCTCCGCTGTCGGAGAAGCAAATTTTCCTACCTATTGTACACGATTTTATCGTACAGATGTGGGGTTTTCCCGGAGCATCCGGACTGTCGCGGCCCCACGCCTTGGCAGTCCTCTCTAAAAATCCTCTCGGCTTTCGGAACCGAGGGAGTCGCGGTTACGTTCGTGGTTCGGCCGTACCGTCAGAAACTGGACCGAATGGCGCCCGTCTTGGCTTTTGACCCTCGCGTAGGCCGAACCATTGTCCAGCACCTTGGTCTCCATCCTCGCCGCCGTGATGTACGGCTCTCCCAGTATGACCGGATGCGAAGACGTCTCCTGCACGAAGAAGTGCTGGTCAATCTCGACGTCGCCGATCTTGACTCGCACATTCGGACAGGCCCCGTGCAGTTCCTCGGTGGCGCGCGTTGCCGCCCTTATTTTCCATCCGTGCTTGGTGTTGATCGGCCATTTGCCCTTCTTATAGAAGTCCATGGACATCAAGTTGATCTCCGATCCGTGGTCCACCAAAGCTATCACCGGTTCCTGGACATCGCCGATCTTCACCGGGGTTTCCGTGGTTGCTCGGGCCCAGTGTGGTCTCGAATAGTGGCTTTCCGCCCACTCGTCTCCCAGCGCCATGTCGTCTAGGTGCGTCGTCCGCACTTCCACCGGTCTTTCCGGTTCTGTCTCCGTCGACAGCCTCTTCCGCTTCACTAAGTCCACGATGGAGTCATGGAACTCCTTCTTGGCGATTCCCAGCACCTCTCGTAACGACAACTCCACCTTGCTGTCGAGGATCCGCTCCTCCAGGACCTTTCGTAAGTCTGTGGTCCTTTCTATCTCCGTCCCCAGACGGTACCCGCCCTTCTGGGGCTTATCTTGCGTACCGGCCCCGCCGGCTTCGTCCCGTCGTGGCCCGGACCGGGTCTCGTATCGTTGCGAGGGCCCGGTCGTCCCGGGTTTCCCCACCCGCTTCTCTTCTACCAGAGCCTCGTAGTTCCGGCAAGCGGCTTCCACGAAGCCCGTCTTTTCCTCGACCGGGTCGCTCCACCCGGTCATCTCCCGTACCCGTTTCTCCGCACGGTCCGATTCCTCCCCTTTAAGCCCTGCACCGGCAAGGCCTTCTAGCATCGTCGGCCAGAATCCGGCTTTGCTTTCCTTTCGGGCCTCGCCGCCCCCGACTCGAATGCCGGCCGACGCCGAGTAGTGGACGGTTTCCGCGTGTCGGGCCGCCGCCTCTTCCATCAACCTTTTCATACCACCTCGCCCGTCGTTTCGGCTCAGGGCCCTTCGGGTGTCGCTGGCATGCACCCGTCCTTCCCACAGGTACACCACCCTGTTCCTCAGCGCCTCCGCGAAGTCGCCGCAGTCCTTCCGAATGTGGCCGACTTCATCGCACCACATGCACCTGTTTCCTGCCGCCGGCCGTCGGTCACGAGCCGGTTCGCCTCCTTCCCTTCGGGCCTGCGCGATTTGGAGGTCCTTTATCGCCTTCGTCAATTCCTCCAGCGCCGGTCCTCCGGTTGAGCCTCTGACTACGCCGGTCGAAGCCGAACCGGTTTCCAACCACTCTCGGGTCTCTTCCTTTCGCACCTGTGGCGCTGGTTCGAGCTTCCTTGCTGCGACCGAGCCCGACCCGGTTGCCCCGTTATCCGCCCATTCTCGCCGTTTGTCGAAACGGCCACAGACCTTCCTGACAGCCGCCCAGTCGGTAGTGAGCCCGTCTTCGGTTTCCAGCAAGAGGCCCACTTGCTCCCGATCCCGCTCGTCGACCGACTTGACAAACAGCAAGACCCGGCTCGTGTCCAGGATGGTTCGGTCGAGCGCCGAAAGGCGCGCAAAGTTTTCCTCGAACTCCCGGAGGAGTGCCGACGCGTTTCTTCCCTTCCCCGGGGATTCCACCCATTCCATGAACCTTCGCTTCGAAAGCCGGAGCGCATCGTCCAGCCCGTATTTCTCTAGGAGCCGACCTTCGAACTCCTCCCAGGTACGGCTCTCCGCCCGCACCTCGAGCACCTCCGCATGGATGCCCGGCATTGCGACTTGGGGAAATCCGGCAAGACGCCTTTCTTCCGGAATGTCCCGCATCAACATTTCCGCACCGTAGGACGCCAGATACTTCGTGGCATCCCTCCCGTCGAACCGGCCGATCGTGCCGACGACCGCCTCAATAGCTCTGTCGAGGGCACCGGTGCCCTCGCGCGCGTTTACAATCCGATCCACGGCCGAAGCCATGGCCTCTGCAAGATCCGACCCCCTCATCTTCTGCTCTTCTGCCGCCTCTTTCACGTCGGGTTCACCAAAGATGTCACGTTGTTACGCAAGTGCGTGTGGAGTCGAGGCGGGACCGCGGGGGTCTCGAACCAAAGAGCAAGCGAGGGAGGAGAAAGAGAGAGTACCGACTACGCCGGACCGGGGATACGCAGGGACACGACCCTTCAGCACGGAGAACGCAACAGACACCGACTCAGACAGATGCGAATGACTAAGTATGTATATTAAGAAAATGGCTAACACGACTACAACCCTCGATGGGGGACAGGTTGGTTACAACCGAACAGGCCGGCGAACAGATGCCGATGCCTGTTCGCTTCGAAGGACAAAGGGGTAGCAGGTCGGTCGAAGGTGCTGCCGGAAGCACTCGGGCTTTCCTCGAAACAGCGCGAGCCTCCTCCGAACCCTGCACAGAAAGCTATGGAGCTCAAGAAGCGAGGAAACAGAGAGAGAGAGAGAGAAGCGTCCAGAAACGGTCCGATAGCACTTCGTCCTCTCCGCGCCAGGCCTGCAACAGCTCTTTCCTGCTCCTTATATAGGCCGACGAGCAGGCCGTCATGTCAGCTTTATTCCCTGTCCCTTTTGGACAGGGATCCGCTCCGTCATTCACGCGTCCGCGTAGTTACGCCGCCGACTCGTACCGTTCCTTCGCTCGCGCGCCCGACCGAAAAGACTGTTCGCGCGGTCTTTGTCTCCACTTGTGTTAGGGCCCGTTCCTGCCGATTATCCTCCTAATTCGCTTCTATGCACAACTTGGAGCTTGCGCACGTGAAGAACCGGTTCCCACGCCTAGGTGCGCCGATTCCGCCTATGGACGGTTTTCTTCACGACAACGGTCCGACAAAATCCAACCCCCACTTCTGGAATGGCTCTAGTGGAAGTACCGGTTGGTGTGGCATCCGTGCTTGCTCCGTAGGCTGGCCCATTCGTTGGCATAGGTCACATTCCTTAGCATACTTGACGGCGTCTTTTAACGTCGTGGGCCACCACAAGCCGCTCTGCCATACTTTCCTCGCCGTCGCTTCCCCGGCATAGTGTCCTCCGGCAACCCCACAGTGTGCTTCCCGTAAGATTACTTCTTTCTCGTCACTTCGGACTGCCCGTCTCCATATTCCATCTGCTCCCTTGTGGTAGAGAGTGTCCCGTAATAGACAGAAATTGCGGCTCTGCACCGCCAGTCGTTTCCTCTCGTCCCGGTTCATTTCCTCCGGTGGCAAGCCCGTGCTTAGGAACTGGTGCATGTTTGTCAGCCACCTATCTTCTGATGCCACCGTGTCGTCTGCTGCCGTTTCCGGGGTAATACGGAATAACTCTGCATCCGGGAATTCATCCGCTACTCCGTCGCCTGCTTCTCCGGACTCTAACCGACTCAAATAGTCCGCTACGGCATGCTGGATACCGGGCCGGTGGAAGATCTCGAATTCGAACTCCTGCAACAGCAAGGTCCAACGGGCCAACTTACCGGTTAGGGACGCCTTGGACACTAAGTACAGAAGCGCCGAGTGATCCACATGAAAGGAGAACTTCCTTCCCAATAGGTAGTGCCGAAACTTTGTGACACTGTAGATCATGCCCAGGGCCTCCCGTTCCGTCGTTGAATAGTTCTTCTCCGCTTGGGACAGCTTCCGGCTGGCGTAATATACCGGCCGGTACCATTTGGGCTCCGTAAGCTGCATTAAGGCGCTGCCAATAGCGATGTCGGACGCGTCCACGAACACGTGAAATTCCTTGCTCCAATCCGGAGGCTGCACGACGGGTGCTTGCGATAAAAGTACCTTCAGGGCATTGTATGCCTTATCCTCCGTATCCGTCCATTGGAACGGTGTCCGATGTACCGCGGTGTGTAATGGTGTAGCCAAGTCCGCCAAGTGACAGAGCATCCGGCTGTGCCACCGGATCTGTCCTAAGAATCGGCTTAGTGCTTTGGCCGTTTTCGGCGCCGGTGCCCCTAGTATGGCGTTTACTTTGTCCGGGTCGACCGCAATGCCCTCCTTACTTACAATGTGTCCCAGCAATATTCCACTTGAAACTCCAAAGATGCATTTTGCTGGGTTTAAGCTTAGCCGGTATAACCTACACTTTTCAAGGCATAACCGTAGGTGCTGCAAATGGTCTTTTCCCCGGCTATAGACTGCAAAATCATCCAGGAAAACTTGCATGAAGGCAGGAATGTATTCGTCGAAGATCTCCATGATGATTCGCTGGAAAGTTGCTGGTGCCGTTTTTAGGCCGAACATCATGACTTCGGCCACAAACACCCCCCATTCGGTGACGAACGCTGTCTTCTCCTGGTCGTCCGGGTGCATCCGAATTTGATTGTACCCGCTGAACCCGTCTAGAAAGCTATAAACTTCATGACCGGCGACGGCATCCAGTACTCCGTCCGTGAACGGAAGAGGGAATGCATCCGTAATTGTGGCGGCATTTAGTTTCCTGTAATCTACACACACACGGATTTTACCGTTCTTCTTGGGAACGACGACGATGGGGCTCAGCCACGTCGCTTTCTTTACCGGCCGGATGAAGCCCACTCTTAGGAGTTTGTCGATTTCCTCCTTCACTTTGGCGGCGTAGTTGGGGTTCATTCGGTAACGTCGTTGCGCCACTGGTTTCGCGTCCTTGCCTAAGTGGATCTGATGCTGATATAATTGAGGGTCCAGCCCTCGCATGTCCTCGTATGACCAGGCGAATACGTCGCGAAACTCCGTGAGAAGTTTGATCATCGCCGCTTTATCTTCCGGCTTCATTTCTTTGGCGATGTGAACCGGCTTTGATTCGTCCTTGCTTCCTAGGTTCACTTCGTCGAGCTGGGATGTTTTTACCCGTTGGGAAACGGCCATTTCCCGTTCCAATGCTTCCTGTGCTTGCCGTAATTCCCGAATCGCATCTTTGTCTGGTTCGGCTTCGGTGTCGTCCCGCTGCGGCAAGTATGGCGCTACGGCTTCAGCTACGTCAATCTCGAAGAGTGGTACGATCTTCGGGTGTTCCTCCAAGTACTGGGCTTCTTCGTCGTCTGCCAATCCTTCAAGCATGTTCACACATTCCGCATACAGCGGTGTGCATTCCTTACCATTGCTTGTCCGTGGTTGTGTCGGAACCCGGACCTTGGCTTTTCCTCGCCGGAAGGTAATCATATTTTTCCGCCAATTTTGCTTGATGTGTGCTGTTTTCAACCATGGTCTGCCCAGCAGCAGTGGGTACGCGCCTTGCGCCTGTAGCTGCAGCACTACCGCCGAGATGTGAAATGTGTGGCCTCCTATGGTGACTTCCAATTTCCGTATTAAGCCCGTCGGCCGTACCGAGCTCGTATCCGCCATCCGTAGCCAGAACGGGCATGGCTCCCATTCATGTATACCCAAGGCATCACACGTACGGAGGCTTATTACGTTCACCCCGGAACCTCCATCGATTACTGTGCCGGGAAGTTCGTGCCCTTTGACAATAGCTGTAATCACCGGACTGCTAGTGTCCACTACCGTCGGTCCCTCCTCCGGGTTCGAGAAGAGGACTGGTGCCGGTGGGGCTATGCCGTCTGTCATACCCGTTTTTAGCCCTTCCGTAAATCGCGGCACGAGCTGCAAGAGTCTTCCTAACGGCAACGTGATCTGACATTCTTGCAGTGCTTGCCATGTCTCGTTTTCTGGGTGGCTACCGCCGGCACTCCCTATGGTATTTGCCTTTTGCCGTTCCGCGTCCGCGACGTTCTTTTCATTGGCTTCCTTCACCCATTCCGTCGCCTGCTTTCGTATGGCCTCTTGTGTTTCCCACTCTTTGGCTATGCCTTTCGACCGTGTGGTTACTTGCTGTAAATCCGCCACTTCCGGAACCACCATATTAACTGCTGGTCGTTTTTCGTAGCTCTTTACCGGGCACTGGTTACTGTAGTGGCCTTCCTGCCTGCAGTAGTAGCAGTACTCTTTACGGGTATTGCTGGATTCAGCATTGCTGGTAGCCGGAGTCGGTCCCGTAGCGAGTGGTGCGTTCTGTGCCGGTTGGCTCCTTGGGGTTCCATGTTCCGGGTCCCTACGGTGACCACCTTTCTTGAAATTACGTTTCTTATTATTCTTATTTTTATTTCGGTAGTCCGGTCGTGCTGGATCGTAAAATCGGCCATAGTCCTCCTGGTGCCTTCGGTAACCAGGGGAATGGTCTCTGTCGTATTGCTCGTGTCGTCTGTTGGGCTCCCGATAACGGTCCGATCGATCATACCGGTCGTAGTTATCACGCCGATTCCCGTATCGGCCATCATTATCTTGCCTGTCTCCGTACCGGACATCCTGTGCCGGTCGGTACCGGTCCATTTTTTGCCAACGATCTTCATCTTCGTCTTGGCTGCTTCTTGGCTCGATCCGTCGGACGGGTGGTGCTTGTCGGTTTAACAGGTTGTACTCGCACCGGTCCGTTGTATGACTCTTGGATTGACAAATCACACACTGAGTGCGCATGGTGCACTCCACTGCCGAGTGTCCGGCATTCAAGCAGATTGTGCATTGAATTGCCTGCCGGAACCGGAGATCTTCCTCGGTGGGTAACGCCCGTTGCAGTGTTCCCAGCGTAAGCCATGAGCTTGTCTTTTCCATTTCTCTGACCCGGTCAATGACCTGATCGATGGTGCATCCTCGAAAGTCGATCACCGTACACACCGTGCGTAACGGTTCCCGGAGTGCGTTTAAAAATATCGTCCGTAATTCCTCCTCCGGGGGTGCACGGGCAAGCTGGCTATGCATCCGTTGGAAACGGATGACGAATTGGGGAATGCTTTCCCCTGCCTCCTGCCGGATCGTATAAAACAGGCCCACCATTGTCGTCTGGTCGACCTCCTTGTGGAAAAAATGCAAGAATTTTGCTTTTAATTCTGCGAATGTTGTGATGGTCGCCGGGTCCTGCGACCGCCGCCATCGTGTCGCTGGTCCCTCCAACGTGACTCCGAATTCCGCTATCTTCGAGCGTTCTTCTTCCTCCGGTGTCATTCGCTGGGACGTGTGATTTGCTTCCCATGTCTGCTCGAAGTCATCCACATGCGCTTCCGCATCCGGATCATCGCGGTACTTTGAGTATTGGAACGGCATGTCGTCGTCCAGTATTAAGCCGCGGTTTAGTGGCGTTTGTTGATATTTTTCCGGTTCTTTTTCCGGCTCTTTTTCCGGTCCCTTTGCCAGCTCTTTCGTTGGTGTTGGTGGCTTTGCTTCTTCCACTTCCGGTGTTGGTGGGTTGACGGCTTCCGTTTGTGGTTCCGGATAGCCCTGGTTGCGCGGTTCCGGTTCTGGAGTCGGCACGGTATCCGACCCGTCGTCTTCCGGGCCGCCGGGGGTATCGTTGCTGCTCCGGTAGTTCGTGTGCACGTTGTATCCCCCTTCGGAATCCGATTCGTAGGCTGAAAAGGCTTCTGCCTCGTTTTCTCCGCTTGCCAGCGCCTCCAGGAGTCGTTCGGTTTCCCGGAGACTACTTAGACTGCTTCCGTCGTCCTGGTCGCGAGTTTGCCGTAACCGGAGAGATTCCTCCGCGACTCTCCGGATCTCGTTGGAGAACGAACGATCCGAGCAAATTTCCTGCGCTGCTTGCTGGAAAGTCTCACGCCGTCTTTGCCGTTCGGCGAGGCGTCGAGCTCGGTCTGTACCCAAGTCGTGCGTTGGTCTAGTCATCCATTACCGTCGTTCGCTGCGAGAAAGCAGGAATCGTGGTCGCCAAAACTGTGTTATTCTCTTAGCCGGACAAGGCCTAACACAAGGTGTCACGGAAACACTTCACCAAAGGGGTGATTACGGCATAGGATTAATATTCAACGATTACACCGACTTACATAGGTTACACGATTAGAATGCTTCGGTTAATTACACGCGTAAGATATAACAATAATTACAGAACGGAAATCAAGACAGAAGTACAAACATCATAAGCTCTATTAATTATCCGCTGTCATTACAATGGGGTCCGGGCCTTTAAATAGGTTTCCGGCCCGTAGTACAAAACGGTGCCTCTCGCACCTATTCGGGATCCGTCCGGATCTGGAACGGCATACCGTTTCCAGTCCGTCCGTCCACACTATGCTCATTTACAACCATCTAATTAATTCCTTCACTCCGTATTTTGGACTCCTTGCCGGCCGGTAACATTCAACAGTTGGCTTCTCATTTGGTTAGACAACGACTTGAATAGAGATGACAATGAATCACCTTCTTCATGTGTCTAAAGCCAATATAGGAAAAGTTTGGTTATGTTCTTGATAGCCTAGATGAATCATGAGAGAATAGGACATAAGCCTAGGAGAGTATTTTTAGGTTTGGCTATTAGGAAGTTGAATAACAATAGTCTTACATGTAATAAACCTTGCCATCATAATAAAAATATTTTGTTTTTTCTACAAATGATTCTTGCGAGTTGACTCAACTCCTCATGGATATCATAGATATAATAACCATGATGTCAACTCCTCAGTCTTAAGGATGTGCACCCCACCATAAGGTTCCACCAAACTACATGACCCGCATCATGAAGATGATTAAAGAAGTACTTAGGAATTGCTCTCCAGACATAACCATGTATTTTTTGGACGATACTCCCATCAAACGATGCCTAGAAGAAGACCAATACGAGACCTTTAGGAAGGATGGGTGGAGGTGCTTCATGGTTGATCACATTATTGAATATCACAAGGCGTAACAAAAGCTAAAAGAAATTGGGAAAAAATAAGCATATTTGTGGGCTATATGGACCGCCAACAACTCTTCCCAAAAAAAGTAGATGTCATCCACTAGATGAAAGAAGGTCTGTGGGATGCAATTTGAAGTGAGGTGGCTATTGAGCCCATGTGCATTTACAACTTTTGGATTTCACATTATGCCCATGTCCTTGAGCCGAAGGGAAGAAACTTTAGGTGGGTCAAGAGTACATTAAATCAATGTGAAGATTAAACAAACTACAACTTGAGGACCACCTCTGAGAAAATCCCACCATGCATATGGGGCTTCCATCTTTGTAATGGGGATGCAAGCTCGACAACAATGATTAAGTCGTGAATCAAGAGAATAAAGATGAGAGTCACTATGTGTGACATATTATCTAGATCCAAGGATGAGGGGAATGTTGTTGGATGATGAGGGTCTAGTTCTTGACTTTTTTAAGCCTACAAGTGTGATCACCAAAAAATTGATTGGGAAAACACTTTTCAATGTCATGACCAACATGACACTAGACTTGAATGTCTAATAATTTATATGTGTTAATATTTTGTATGGTTAGTCTAATCTTAAAGGAGTGGTCACAAGGTGACTTGTACACATAGACTTGTGGGTAGCATGTCTTGCATAGAGAGATGCAAGGTGGCACACATTCATGATGTAACTTGCATACTTGATTGTATATAAAGGGGGTTCCCACACTAGTTGTCCTCAAGAAGTTCAATACTAGTTATTGGGCGTAATGGATTCTACTTAGTCTCATCTTCCTCATCAATGGTCTTACGTCTCTTTTTTCATCTTTTTGTATTCCATTATATGTTGCTCATCTCACAAATACTTCTTGCATGAAGGGTATTGATGGAAACACTGAAAGAATATTCTATGAGTATCGCTAAGGGAGGTGTATGAGAAAGATGAGCAAACTGTCTTGCTAACTACGTTTTGTGATAGCCCATTGGACAAGACATAGAGGCATTTGGATGACATTCACAAAGCTCAAAGAAAGATATTGGTGACTTAAGTGTAAGGATGTGTCACATTTTCTAGAGTCATGTGAGACTTGCCAATTGCACTCAAATGTGGTCGTGAACAACATTGTAATTTGGTACATGTTGACGAAACTTATGTGGAGACATAAGCCAATAATGCCCTTTGGGTAGACGATTACATCATAGGCAATCGTCCAATGAAAGGAAGATATGAGTAGGGAGGACCTTCTTGTGATGAATGTTTTGAAACTCGAAAGGTGCCATTCAGACTTAGAGATAGAAATTGAGTGCCTAAAAGAAGTGAAGTTCAAGAACAAAATATGGTTTCATAGATAACATCTCCTCTAATAGTAATAGAGAAGAATTGAGGGAGGAAATTGGGTGTTGATTTACTTTAAAAAAATTATTTTACTGTGTTTACTTGTCATCAAGGAGAGTTGCAATACAGAATCTGGTGTGAGTTTAAGTGACCAATGGTTGGAACACTTGCAAGTGGAAGAATGTTGGAAAACCCCATCTTCTTTTGGTCGAGAAATTTTAGGGTTATCAAATATTTTATATTCCAACCTATGCTTTATGAGTAGTTGTCACTCTATTGTTGAATCATGCATCCAATAGACTAGTCAACACTTTCAAAACCCAAAACAAAATTACACAAGATTTTACTCGATTATGTGGAAAAAAAAATCGGAATTGATGGCTCACCTTTGAAACAAACAATGTTTGTGAAAATTGCCAGTAGTAAACTTGAGAGTGGATCTCAAAGTTCAACCCAATTTCGACAGGATTTATTGTTTGTGCTAAGTTTGGTATTTAGCAAAAAATTGGCAAAAAAGGTGAGAATGGGAACAAATTACTTATTAAACTACTCTAACCAAACAAATTTGGCCTAAGGCATTCCAAAATCCACCCTAACTAAGGTTGATTACTAAGTTAGCCCTAAATAAGGTTGATTGCTAAATCAACCCAAGCTACAACCAATTTAAACCAAACTACAAGAGGAGAAGGATCTCAAGCTAAGGCAAACTTGCACATCGGTCATTTGAAGGGAGCACTTGGCACAAGAACACCACTCCGATTCGAGGCATCGTAGCCGTCGGAGGTAGTCGTGGTCTTGATGGCCCACTTGGCTCACACCTTTACCAGAAACTTGGTTGACTCCTCAAATTGTGTTCCGTTTAAGCTAAATGGTTATCTTCCAATCGTTCAATGTATCACTTCTCATTGTCGACATTGTAACTAATCATTGTGTACATTTGTAACCCAGTTTATATATAAAGGGATGTTTTAAATCTTCTTAATCTAGCCTTTTTGGCCTTCAAAGTGGCCCGTCTGTCATATTTTGGTTCCTCGTGCTAATCGCGTATTTTGATCTTAACCTCATGTGTTAATCACCATTCGACTTGTCGCTCTGTTCGAGTCCTACGAGCCTTCGACTTTGACGAGCCATTGAGTATGGAGGAACCTTTGACTCTGACAAGGTTTCGAGTCTGGAAGCTTTCGAGCCTATCATCCGTCTAGCCTTCGAGGTTGACGAGCCTTCGACTCTGGGAGCCTTCGAGTCTGACGAGCAGATCCTTCGAGTCTAGAGATCCTTCTACTTTGATGAGCTTTCAACTCCCATGAGCATTCGGTTCAACTAACGTCCGCATCTTCTAAAAGTCGTTGTGTCCTCCCTGGTCGAAGCTCCCTCGTGGTCGCGCTCGCTCGAGTAACACACGCGCATGCGCATTTACGTGACACCGTGTGCCGGCACGAGAGAATAAAGAGACATGTCAAGACCCCATAAAGGGAGCTTAAAGAAAAGAGCATATATATTTATATATATGTATATATGTATGTATGTATGTATGTATGTATGTATATGTATATGTATATATCTATGTATATATGTATATGTACATGTATATGTATGCATATTTTGGAGAGAAAGGCAACATAAGCAAGCAACTATAGGAAAAGCCCAATAGCAAAGAACCTGGATGGATCAATACACAGAACAAATTCACTATCAATAACCAGTCAGCAATCTCTGTGCTGTGATGTACCCCCCCCCTTTTCTTTTCTTCTCTGTCTGTATCTGTGTTTTGGGTCTCTTTTGTTTCCTCCTTCTCTTTCATGGATCCGTTTCTTTAACAAATTGCTTTTGGTTTCCCAACAGGTGATTTGCTGTTGTATATGATCCAATAACGAACAGATTTGTACGCACATCGAGAGAGAACAAATGGGTTCTCTCTTTGGAGATTGGCCTTCGTATAATCCTCATAATTTCAGTCAGTTGAGAGCGTCTGATCCATCTCATCCACCGGTAATACCTTCCTTATTTCTATAGTATAACCCTTTATAGTCTTTCTGAGAGTGCTTTTCTGTTTCTTTGTTCGATTCAGAGTGATGAAAGTCTACACCAGAATGAAATTCAGAGAAGGAAAAGAAAAAAGAAGAAGAAAATATTTATGAATGTCTATACTTAGAATGTAGTCATCGTGTCATTCTGTAAATAGAAGAAAAAATTAGTAACGTTATTATCTAAAGATGACCATTCTCTACATTTGATAATGGAATTAAGTGAAAGCTGAAGAAAAAGAGAAAACAGGATCCAAAAATGACCATTTTCTTCATTTGATATTAGAATTTGTAGATTTACACTCACTGGATATCATCGTCTTTGCCATTAAATTGAATAACAAAGGTGGAGTTTGCTACATATGATAAGAGGGGCAAACGATGAACTTTTGCGACATGTGATTCTGGAATTAACAGAAGGTTAGAGAATAAGAAGAAGAAAATTTAGAATGTAAATGCCTGAAAGAGTATAATCACATCTACCTGTACAGAGAGAAAAACGAGTTTGCTAAGCATGAGTAGTTTCCCTATTTTTTTCCATCTTAGGATGAATAATTTCTGGAAAGATGGCTATTTTTTAAATGAAAAGTATCTGAAAGGTATATGATGATTCCTTGCTATAGGGTGCTGTTAAGTGAATAAATATTGGAAAAGTCTTTTCAGTTCTGCCCCCGGATGCTCAAATGAGAAGTATCAAACCAATAATAGAGGTATGAGCTGGGTATTAGAAAGAGAGGAAGGAAGGAAGATATATTAACATCTGTGAAGACCAAATTTAGCCCATGAGACAATTATTACAATAATGGGATGTGTACCCAATCATCGAAAATAAAAATAAAACAAACATAAATAAAAGAGTTTTAGCATGGTACTCTAAAGGAAATGGCTGTGTGCTGAGACTAGTTTCATTTCTATCCAAGTCTCTCGAAAAGGAGATGGCGATTTGAAGGGTTTTAAAGCAGATGTGGCCTGTGGTCTTGATGTAAATGGTATCCTGAGCATAGCTTCTAGGTGGGGTAAATCACGTTCCCTTATCTTCTTCATTGCTTCTACATGATAATGAGTGACTTTGAAGTCTATATCTGACGGCGTTTGGTTGCTCTTCGCTTTTCTGCTTTAGAGAGGGAGAGGCTGAGTGGTGCAGGTGTTTATGTTCATCATCCCCCCTCCCTCCATCCCTGAAAAAATTCAGTGGTTATGTGTTGGTGATTAGTCGAAAGGTTATGATTGACATTTGTAGCTTATTCTCTCTATGTTGTTTTAGCTCTAAGATATACCTAACTACTATCTTTATGTCTAATGTTTCCAATAATTAGGAGAGGGTCCAAGTATGTCTTGGTATTTTTCCCTTATCTTGACGTAAGGTGGACATTTGCATGTAAAATGGTACTCATCCTCTATCTCTATGTGACATATTCTATATATCCTTTCCTCTTTGAGAACACCATTAGCACGGCGTTTTCAATCTCATGTTGGTTGGTGGGATGATACTCTAAGTTGTCCAATGGCAACCCTTAGTGCATTTGGTAAGACCACATCTAGATATTTTGGTTGTATAATAGAACCTAACTTAGAGAAATACATGAAATGTTCCGTATAGTGCAACATTTTAGATGGGAGTGGCTCTAGTGGGTTGATCCATCTATGTCTAGTATAAATTTGCCATATTTCTTGGCATATCTCTTATTACGGTCCCCATGAGAGACTAAATTTTTATCGGCCTCGTGGTCATACCTAAGAGGAGGTAGGTTATTAATGTGTAGGCCATTTGCAAAAAGCTAACTTACAATAGTATTATTTATACCAGGAGCTCGTATCTCCATACTCATAGAGTGATCGATATGCATCGAAAGCTTGACGACATATTGTATCTTGTGATTAGCTATGTATCCTATTAATAAAAACTACTACTTGAAAAAGTGCTTTTACCACAACTCTACTCTAATGATTTAATGTGGCATTGTTGATTTGCTTCTGATTTGTTGTGTTGTGATAGCACTGTGACCAATGGTCTCTCTAATTGCGACTACATGAAGGGTGGTAGCCCTAGAGCCCAAACCATTGATACACACATGAGGGAAGGGGTTACTAATGAGTCGAAGAGCCATCCCTATGTTCGTGGCGCTTGGAAGTTTGACTGGTGGCATTGTGTCTCTAAGAGTGAGAGAGACACATATCCGCTTGTTAATCTATCTTTTGCTGCTTTTTTTCATTGAAAATTTACCTATGCAAGCACTAAAAGTGACTCCAAGATATATGATCTGACTATCTCAACTTGTCATTTGAAGACTATCGAAGTTGTAGAGTAATAACCACTGCTATTAAATAAACCGACACATGATTATTGAGCCTTTTTGTTCTTACAAGGGAGAAATGCATGATATCAATAATCATTATTAGATGTGTTTTAGTGGGCTTCTAGGAAGAAAACCCTTACCTGAGATCATATAGTTGTTTTCATTTTGCTCAGAATTGTGAAGGTGTTCCCCCAATCAATTTATATCATTTGTATAGTGTGCCCTTTCTAATGCTGGCATTTATGATTAGTTGAGCATTTCTATTTGCATCATGTGTTTTCAACACACATATATGTCATTTTGTAATGCATAATATTACCACTAGGGAACCTCAAAGTGTCGTGAAAACCCACACAAAATGTTTAATATAGATCAGAATAGATTCTCCAAAGAATAGGATATAAATGTGGGCTTCAGTATCCTAGGAAAATAACTAAGAGATTGCCTTATGGAAAACCTGAATAACTATAGGAATCAGACACAGATTGCCTACAATTTTGCTGATTGCCTATAATCCATACTATCCATTTGAAGGAATAATCCAAAATCAGACCCATGCAAAAAATTGCCAAGGGGCAAGTCCAATAGTAAAATGCAAAAGCACCATTGAATCTTGAGCAAGATTTGGCCAAGGTGGCATGGGTCAGTAGTACTTTGTATTAAGATTCAACAGATGTGCAAACATTGGAAAGGGGTTCTTGGCTATCCTCTGTAAGGTGCTTAGATACAAAGTTTATTTAAAAACTTTATAGATCGGAGAGCATGATTTAAACTTAGGGCTACAATGAGCCTAAACTAAATGCAAGTGGAAAGGAGGAAGAGGAGATGGTTAAAAGTTCGTTTTAAGGTTATTAGGGTATTAGTGTTATAGGGTTGTGGAATTTGGGATTGGGGTTAGGGTTAGGATTTAGGATCAGTTTGAGGGTTTCGGGTTAAGGATAGTGGCAATTAGTCTCTTATCACTAACCATGAAAGGAATTCAAAAATATAGCCTGATGAGATTGAGTAGATGAATGATAAAATAACTAATTAACACAAGAAAAGATAGGAAGATAGAAATTAGATAATTAAGAAAACATTAAAAAAACCAAAAATTGAGAGATGGAAGAGCAAGATAAACAGCCAAAAATGAGGTAACTTTATAAGGGCAAATACATTTCATCTTGCAGAAAGACTCGGCAATGCCAAGTTACCTTTGTTTTTGAAGCTTGAGCAAGATTTGACCAAGGTGGCATGGGTCGCAGTCTACATCATGTATTGAATGGTGATGAAGTTTGCATAGAGGCTGCTATACTTCTCTCTGATGTGCTTGTAAGCTGGGCACTTGCACAAACTGTTCCTCACTCTTGATCTACCTTGACATAATTTGCTTCAACCTCTAACTGGTGGAAAAAAACTCTAAGTTGGACTACTTCTTTGCAAGCACCATGGGGCATGTACACATGCATATGCCTCGTGATCAGCGCTGATTTGGTGAGGTAGAATGATGAAGGCTTTGATGGTTTGATTGGCTTCCCTTGTCCTGAGGATTTAATCAACTATGCTTCTGCTGCCTCCTAGTGAAAAGCATGCAAGGCAGTTCGTCCAATTGTAGATAAGTAGGTGGTGTCAAGATTTCACCAATACATGTTTGGAATACCCTATATTGTTCTTGCATTGGCTGCCACAAGTTCAAGGGTCCGCAAAAGATATTGAGTGCATCATCTCTTGGTTTTCCATGTCATAGGTACCACATTTTATATTTTGCATCCTGGCATTGAAGTCTTCCTTGAGCAATACTCTGCCTAGAGTTGAGTACTGCATAATACTCTCAGATAGGACACTATAGGGCAAGTAGTCGCTTTGTGTCTGTCATTCAGTTCCTTGATTGCCCTCGTTCATCTCTGCATATCTTGATCCTTTAGGAGGGAAGTAACATAATGCAATGAATAAGACTCATGCATCTAAGAGCTCGAGTCGGATCCACATGTATCTGGCCTCTGTATCCCACGCCACTACCTGTATGTGTGGATGTAAGGTACCTGTGTCACACTTCACTACCTGTATGGTACATCTCACCTGGCCCTCGTGATGTACCATGTCTAGTGGTTTGCGTGTATGCAGACTCCTATTGAACTCTGTAATGGAGGTACACCTTTCTCTAGGTTTGGGTGTTTCTCTATAATGAGCATTCTCATCCAGCCATGACCTCTGCCTTTCTTCCAAGAATGTCCAAAGTGCTCCATTGCAGTTCCAAATCCGTATTTGGTGGCCTTGCTATGATAATGAAACGACCATCATGGCAAATGGCATTCTTGCCTTTATTGTGTACAGTGTTTTCTGTAGTTAATTTGCATCTTTGTCATGTTGTTGTCAAGATAGGGGGCCCATCCAACCCACAGGACTTACTTTTCTATAATTTGTAATATGCGTATCCGAGCATCAGTGGTGTCTTTTCCTGCTCATCAAGATTTGATGAATTGGATCGCTTCTTCCTTGCTAGAACTGAGCTTGGTTCAAACTGTCCTTCCTTCTTGATTGGGAGTGGCATTTGGTACCTCAAGGATGCCCATGGCTCACACATTGACTCATCTCACAGCATCATCCACTCTTCCTCAATTGCAGTGTGTACGATTGGATATCTTGTCATTTTAATTGATTTCTAGCTACCTCCACACATCCAGTCTCCTTGTACCTGACTTTTCTTTACACCAGACCCTAAATGTAGGACCAAACAGAGAGAAAGAGGGAGAGAGTCTGATTGATTGCTTTTCTTTTTCAGCAACTTACACCAGCCACATACTACGCCACACACAATCGAACTATTCCACCTGCACATCAAGGTAGAGATAACCCTCATGTGTTTTTTCTCCACAATATGTAAGCTTCAATTTGGACAATAAATCGTGAAGTATATTCTGTCACAATCTTTGCTCATTGCAGTGATATCAACTGAAGCAACCAACATTCTGATCCGACAATTTTATCAGCAAGCTGAGCAGAAGGTAATAATACGCTCTTTTAAATTTCATTTTTTCCCTAAATGTGGATATCTATATCTAGAATTTCTAGAATCTTTCTCACAGAAATATCGAGACAAGGTTAGTGTATCTAGATAGAACCATTAATGTTTCAGCTTCTTGGCATCGAGATTGTTACATCAGTGTAAAGTGAATACCTTTTCATTGAAGTTGCTTCATACAAAAGAGAACTTCATCTATAGAGCTCTAAATCTCTCCAAACATCCAATTGCATTCATAGGACACAGTTATTAGTTCTTTTCAATGTCAAAATGTTTTCTTCATAGATCCAGTGGGTTCTCCATGTATACGAATTTGGTAATTACCATTTTCACTTTGCCTGCTTTAGGTTAAGTTTAGTTGGAATTTATCCTAAAATCTCACAAAGTTCTGGAGATTCCTCCTTATTCTAGAAACATAAGGCACAGTTATTAATTCTTTTCAATGTCAAAATGTTTTCTTCATAGATCCAGTAGGTCCTCCTTGGACACAGATTTGGTAATCACCATCTTTACTTTGCCTGCTTTAGGTTAAGTTTAGTTAGAATTTTATCTCAAAATCTCACAAAGTTCTGGAGATTCCTCATTCTAGAAGCATTTAGTGTCATCTAGTTTTGGCATTTACATCTTTTTATGCTACTTGGAAATTTCGTGAGAGGTCTATTAAACTATGATTCTTTGCCCCTTGTTGTACACTTCTTTGACAGAAGGTTTTTACCTTCTTAGTTTTACTGTTTAAAGCTTTATCACTACTATTAATGAACTTTGATGCACCCTAATTAAAGAAGCTCATTCTCCTAGTGTAAGTAGTTGGATCTTATGTAACTCTGAGGGAATTAGTCTGAAAATTTTTATACCCCGTATACTCTCACTGAATAAGTCTAATTTCATGTCCCTTGTTAATGTTGTCATTACTACACTCGATATTAAGTAAATTGAAAATATTTGAGGTCTAAGATTAAGTCCCTCATTTATTATGTTTTTTATTGTGAATAGCACCATACATATATGTATTAATGTATGTGCAGGGAGAGAACTCTCTTGCTTTTCCAAATTTAGAAATATATATATATATATATATATTATGTTTTGAAAAGACTATAATGGCCTTGATACCTTATACAGATTACAACTGTTAATGTTATCTCCCCAATACAAGTAACAGAAGAAGAATCTCTTTCTGCTCTAGCTTGAAATATAATCATGAGTCACTAGTGATAATATATGGTGCCTGATTATGAAATTGAAATTGCAGCTCTCTTAAAAATATCCATTATGGGGTGATCCAATATGGAAACATTAGTAGGACATGGAGTGACGGTCTCTGATAGTGTGTGATGATGGCTTTGATCTTATTGAAGATATGCACATCAGAGTCAGTAGTCTAGGCTGGTGTCAGCAGAAATGAATGGTGGCTCTAGCTGTCATTACTCCTCTTGAGTTATGACTCCGAAATCTCCACTTTAGTCGGGAGTTTCATGTTTTTGTGAGTCATTACCCTATTAGTATCTGGGTAGAAGGAATCTGTCAAAGTTGTCCTCCGCCTGGGTGGATGTCGAGTGTCAACCTCTCCTCAAGAGTTTATCTTTGTCTCCTTATCTCTAGAAAGAACAATGTTGAGCATCTTTGATTAGTGAACTTCATCAGTCTAGGGAAAGGTCTAAATCCTTTTATTTGGGCGAATGACACACATAGTGCTCCTCGTAATCAACTTCCTGATTGCACAGCTTGCATATAAAGTATATTCTTATATTGTCCTGTCTCTATCCCTGGCTGATGAAATGACTTCAAAGGGTTAAACTGTGTGTTTTGTGATGTGAGTTCTTTTACCGACGATCTTTCATCGTTAATTTTTCCGGGCTAAATCTTGCTAGCTATTGCTTCTTTTAGAAGGACGTTTATTCTGTTGGAGGGTGGCAGCTCCGGACTTGCACTCTCTTTCATCTTTATTATCTCTGTACCACATTCTCTCTTTTCCCAGATTCTTCTCTCCCTAGAATCTGCAACTCTTTAAATGCCTTCTCTCTCTAGAATCTGCAATGCTTTAAATGCCTTTTCTCTCTTCTATTTTTTCCAAGATATTCCCTTTTATTCCTAGTTTTTTGTACCTGTTTGGTAGTACAAGAGTCACTTAACTACCAAACAGCCATTTCACCCACATTCCCCAATTTTGTATAAATAGGCTATACCAGCCTCTTTTGTATAGTTTTCATTTTCTATTTTGCTACTTAAAAACAAGCTCTATTCCTTGGCTGCGTCTCTACTCTTTGCAACCATTTTTTCTACTGCTGTCTAACAGCCTTCTCACAACTTGGCTGTGTCTTTTTTGTTTTAACTCTTCTGCTGCTGCTATTGACAGCTTTTCTCACATATTCAGTCAGTGGCGATACTTAAAGTAGATCTTCCTCTTACTTAGTGCCGGAATTCTTCATGGACATGACTCTTTAAAGAAATGATGGAAGCTTAGTACTTTGCTTTACTTTGCTCTTTTATGTCTTCGTCTGGGTTAAAAATAAAATTTAAAAAACCCCTCTCCTTGTATTACCCCTAATAAATATTATATGTGTTTTTATATCATATACTGCCTACTCCCTATTCTTGTTAGTTAAACATATGAACCACCTGAAGAATATGTTTTTGTCTTTAAATGGATGTGTATACATACATTGATTCATTGGTTTGTAACTTATTATTGTATTCAAATGGTACATCATAGTAGTTACACAGACATCAGTTAATGATACTGTATGGATTATATTGATATTTAGCATTGTATTTAAATCGTTTACATACATACGTGAATGATGCATCAATTATTCGCATGACTTATTATCTATCTTGGTATTATTGAGGTTTGCCACTTTTTGCTTACGTATATACATTACTAATGCAGTACTCATTAGCATCAAAATTTGTCACGTCATGCGCAAGGGACTGATGTGTGGGTATTATACCACTTTACTTGTAACTGTTAGCATTAGGAACTTAGGAGATTCTTGAGATGAACCTGGAGACGGATAAAATAAGCTTAGTGGGTTGTAACTACTGAGCATTAGAAATTAAAACGTTCATAACATGAATATACAGACATGAAAATAGATTAAGTGAGTTCTATTGTTTTATTTTCTTATCTTCAGTTGAAAAAAAGGCCTGCCCAAGAATCTCCAGTGGTAGAACATGAGCATGCAAATAAGCAACAAAAAGGCTTAAATGACCCTGGTTATAGTGAAACCGAGTTATCTACTGAAGTTTCTGGTGGAATTCATCGCAGATAGCCCTTTTTGCCATCGTCCAATACAGCCATTTGTTTAATAAACTTGTATTTCTACATTCAGTTTTTATCTCTTTTTTTGGGCAACAAAAGAAGTGAAAAGAAATACTTGATCATGTTTAATCTCTAGTTTTAAAACATTCTTGCGAGGAAACCAAGGAAATCAAAAATCAGATCAGGAATTTTCAAAACAGCATGATCATGTTTTTATAATGGTACATGTTAACCATTTGACCTTCCCCATCATTGTATTCCATCCCACTACCAAATTCTGATTTATAATAGTAATACCATCTATCTTGAGTTTATAGTCTCCTTGTGTTTCCTATTGGTTAATCTCCAATAGTTATGTCATTAGTCTTAATATTGTCATTATGGTTTACATAATATGTTATGCCCTATAGCTATCATGACCAAAAACTACATTTTGGCCAAACACCTTGTTTATATGTTACTTTTGGGCCAGGAAGCTTCTTTTTGCTTATTGGGTTGGATTCTTGAAAGACACTTGTTTAGGTCCAAGTTCCTTGCTTGTTAGTAGTTATTGATTTGTTTCTTGGCTTGTATGTGTTCATGTTTAGTTATCAACTATTTAAATTCAAGGTTCTTAATGATTGTCATCTTGGATCACCATGTGATTAGTGGTCGCATTGGTGATCCAAGATGACCCTTCATTTGTTATCCTAGCTCTACACTTGTTCCTATATTTTTTTACCAACGTCTTGATGTATGGAAATGGTTAACAACATCTAGTGTCATTACACAATTCTACATGAATTACGCAAAAATGTTTCATTTTTCATTACATGGTCATATTTTACTTTTGAGGGGGATATTAATCTCTCTCTCTCTCTCTCTCTCTCTCTCTCTCTCTCTCTCTCTCTCTCTCACACACACACACACACACACACACACACACACACACAGTTCTATAGGTGTAGAGTTCAAATCTGTAACAATGTGACGCAGATTAAGGAGCATTATTCCTTTTAAAAACCATGTTCTTCACAAAACGGGGAAACCGTACACATCAATATATGTTAGAGCCCATCTTGTCGTCTACTATTTGAACCATTGCTTTTATGTGACTTAGCTCACATGCATTGCAATGTGAGACAGGTCGTTGGGGCACAAGTGATGATTGTAGTTGACTGTGCACACTTTGCCAAGCTCCAGAAGCTAGAAGCTTTTAGAAAGCTCCGAAAGCTGGAACATTCCAGAAGGTTGTGCATGAAAATGAGTCTATGCATGGAACTACATTTAGAGCCCACAAACATGTATAAATATAGGGGTTCACCTTGGCCTTGTTCAAGGTGAACATCACTAGTTACGAAAGCATAATTCAGTTCTTGTTCTCTTGTCTTTTCTCTCTCTCTTTCTTGTTCTCTT
Organism: Azolla caroliniana; assembly: GCF_043228905.1. Lineage (NCBI taxonomy): Eukaryota > Viridiplantae > Streptophyta > Polypodiopsida > Salviniales > Salviniaceae > Azolla > Azolla caroliniana. The sequence continues at coordinate 23,275,623 of NW_028230437.1, forward strand.
GTCTATGCTCTCTCTCTCTCTCTCTCTTAGTATTGAGCCTCGTCTACTCTTTCGTGACAGGTCAAAACATCTCAGTGGAAGCTAACATTCTTTATCCATTGAAACAATTGCAACCATGTGTATGTCTTTACAAGCAACAATGATAAAGTTACAAAATGAAGTACATGCTTGCAATGTGAAAGAAATGATGCTTTAACATACGGTGGATTTGCAAACATTGGAGATAAAAAAGTTTGTAAAGTAAGAAGGATTCGAAAAAGTTACTAGTGGGGATAGAGTTATGGTTCTCTTGTTATATGTAGATGATGCATTTTTTACAAACACTCTAGAATATGCACAAAAGCTTGAGAGTGTATTAGAAAACTTTTGTATACATAGAAGTTGAGTGTCAATAGCTCAAAACAAAGCTTAGACTTGTGAAGACTCAATTTTGTAAGGATAAGTTTGCATTGTGTTTGATAATGGGTCACTTAAGTCAATAGATGACACTAACAAGGGTAAACCATTGGGATAATTATATTATGAATTCATATTCTTATCATTGTGTTACACACACATGCTAACTCATAGCAATGTTGCTTGCATGCATCACACTCTAATACATGGGCACCAAGTAGCACTCACACATCACATCAATCTTGAGCTTCTAGTCATGCCCCTAGTTGTAATGATCTAATTTACTTAGTAAAGTTTGAGAATTCATATCACCTTGATCAAATCACCATTCTCTCTATCTTTCTCCGCACACTCGCTCTCTTACATCGATCACTCTTTGCTCACTCTCAACTCTCTTTTGCACGCTCTAACATTGAATGGATGGAAGATATAAATAAATGGTTTGGAGAAAGGAATTATCACATTTGCTTCATGATACATCAATAGGTTCTTCCATGAATGAGGCTATTTTACAATTCCAGAGTATCATGGCTTGGAAAAAATCATACATTGGATTGTGTATGCGACACCAAACTACAAATTTGACTTCTTTTCCAAATGAGAAGACCACATTCATCAATGCATGGTAGAGCCCATCCTTTGCTTGCAACTTAACTTACATCATTTCTTTTGTGTGAGTGAACTTGCCTTCTCTTCATTGTGAGGCAAGGTTTGAGCATAAGTTTGGAGAATTGTTTACTATTTTCTTGGGGTGGTTCAAGAGTTTTTTTTTCCAAAAAAAAACTCCTTCCATTAGTTATAAAATTTTACAAATGAGACGATTATGTACAAATCCCTGTAGGGACGCAATAGTTCCATCTTATGTGGATGCCCACTGACTCAAGAAAGGGAAAGGACGACCATTGTTGGATGAAGGTTATGCGTTGTCTTTCAACTCCCTCGGAGCCGCCCTTAAGGCCATCATATTGGCTCTTTAGAGTGGCTACAATTTCACTCCATATCTCTTGCAGTAACCTTGTTGGATGGGCGGTTTGGTTGGAGAAGACTCGCCTACATCGTTGTTTCCATAGAATCCAAAGGGTTATTGGGCTGACCAATTCCAACACCTCTTGAGATTTGTCATTAAGAGGAATAGAGTGAACATTGCCGTTGGAGAAGAAAAGGACCTCTTGTGCTTTTATCACCAAAGTCATCCCCTCCTCCTGATGCTCGTATCGGCCAATTGCAGCCTGCCATGATAGCCAACATATATTTCCCCACTTGATTGAACCTTACACCTGGCATAATTGCAACAAGCGGCCACCCCCCCGCCATATTCGATGGGACATTAGGCAGTCTCACAGAGCGTGTCGTATTGATTCTACTACATTTGGGCACTCTACACAATTAGGAGAGATAAGGTTCCCACGTTGCCATGCTCCCACCGGTAGGGACTTATGTATTAATAGGGGTGGTTCAAGAGTTAGAGTATCATATTTTGAAATAGTGCAAATATGACTTAGCTCGCATTCTCTTCAATGTGAGACAAGGCTTGGGCATAGGAATCCCAAAGTCAAAGCATATATTTTGAAACAATGCACATTTTTTCAACCACATCTTAGCTTCTTTTTATGCATAATCAATTCAAACCACTTCCTACACACGTTCCTCTCACAGTCATAATGTGTGTTCTCTATTTAAATGGTTATTGGTAAAATTCTTGAACATTGAGAGTAACTCCATTCCACATGTACTATGTAAAAATGCTTGATTTTTGTGCCATAGTTCATATTTGACCTTTGAGACAATGAGAACAATAAATTTATCTATCTATCTTTGGGATCCCATTTGTATTGACTCCTCCAACTTTATGCCTATGTTTGAAAGGATGAACATTTTTAGGGAACCCTTAGCATGTAACTTTAACATACATGTAAAGGAGGATCATACATTTGGTCAAGACATAATATTTCATATTGGATCTTGAGACTAGACGCTTAAACATAACAATTGTTTTCCCCTACATTATGAAGTGGGAATTTCATTTTGTCCATCTATGTATGAAGGTAGAGGATTCCGCTAGTTTACATATGATTTTTATGCTCTTTCCTAGTGAATTCTCGTCTTTCAAAGGACAAGTTTTGTTTGGTCTTGATTAACTTCATCCCTAGTATATCAATAAGTTTACTAGTGTTTTCTAGAAATGATCCCTTGCTTGAATGGGATGTGCCTTGGAGCAAACATTTATCATCAAATTTGTGCATAATCATTGGGAATAGAGCATTGTGTGATGTTTATGTTTTCAATGGCCCTACATATGATTTTATGTTCTTTCTTGATGGATATTTCTCTTTCATGGGACACGAATTTGTCCATGACCAACTTTATCTATAATATCATGAGACACGAATTTTCTAGTGCTTTTCGGGAGAGGCTCCTTGCTTGACTGGGGCATGGCTTACAAGTGAGCAAGCATTCATGGTCCAACTTGTGCATAATCATTGGGAACTCAACATTTTGTCATGTTTATGCCTTTAGTGGCCTCATATCCTTTGGTGGAAAGTAACATTAGGACAAAGATTCCCCTTATAAACAATTTCTTCATTAGTGCTACTCTTCCACATGAACAAAGGTATGGTAAAGTTGTGATAATACATAATCACATTTAGAAAAATTAAATAAATATGACTAAAGAGTAAACATCTAAAATCCAATTCATGAGAACTTAATTGCTACCTAATCATCCCCAATAATTGTAAGAATATTAAGGAATCAAAGGTGTGCTAAAGTTTCTCAAATGCCTTGAAGCATCACTAAAGCGCACATCGATTTACAACTATTGGGGGGACAAGGGGCGGATAAAAAAAGAAAGATCCAATAACCCTTCCTTTACATGTGGAACCTATTATGCATAAAGATGGGGCGAAACTCCAATAATCCATAATAATCTTCAATAAGGTGAGGTTTACATAAATAATGGTCACAAGTTATAACTTATAACAATAAAAATGTGAATGTTTATAAAAGATAAGTCCATGTAAAGGTCATCCTTTGAATACAAAGATATGATCCATTTCTTTCTTCACATCAATTAGCATTGCCTCTCTAGAATGAAGGAGTCTATGTTTTGAGAAGCCTGGTTCTAAACAGAAACATTATTTGTGAATGTTAAAACTAGTTAGTGAGAGGACCATTTGTAATAGGTTGCCCCTTACCTTATGTTTATTTTCCACATTATAAACATGGAGAGTCTCCATTAAAAAAGTCTACAAATGGAGTAAGATCATAAATACTTAAGTAATTATTGCACGAACACTTCATTGTATTGTTTGACATGCTGTCTCTTATGAAAATGGTTCAATTGCTCATACCCATGCATTTTGATTGTATTGAACTATTGAATATTTCGGGCTATGATAACACCTTAACTATAGAGGTAGACTCTCTTCCACCTTATTTAGAGTGTTATAACTAGAATGTTGACATGAGTGCTTATAGAGTCATCGAATTGCCTACTCTACAATGTGAAACGAGAATAATGAACGTTGTACATTGATGGTCGTTTTCCGATTTTTTCCCCCCAAAACCCTACAATCTTTAAGGTCTGTGTGTGTAGAAGCCGTAGTTAAAAGTGTAAAACATATGATTTCACTTCATTTTGAAGGTTATATTTTATTGTATATACTTCAAAATATAACAATTCAGCTAAGTAGCAAGAAGGGTGAGCCTTGATCCTTGATGGTTTTTCTTATTCATTAGTTATAAAAAGTTAAATTCTTGGAGGCATGGGGAGGGAATAAGTAGTAACAATAATGCGATGTAACATAAATGCATATTTTAATAATTAAATGTAGTCCAATAAACTGCCCCCACAGTGGGTAAGTTAATCGTAAAGTACAAGCAAAGAGCATGTGTTAAACATTCCAATTTGCACAAGTTGTAGTAATTGGATCATTTTTAAAAAAAAGGATGAAAAACTTTACTTTTTCATTAGGTCATCCCAATATACCTACAAATTTTCATACTATGCTTCATTTTTTTGGCGTAACTTTATCTTTGTTCTATTTTCAAAGGAAAAGTGTTTCTAATACATATAAGAACGTGAAACCGAAGGGCGCATTTTATACGTAAGCCTAAAACAAAGGGCGTTTGAAGTCAAAAACCATCAACGGACAACCCTAAGCGTAATGCTCCAACTTCATTATTATTCGCCTTGTTGGCATTGCCCCATCAATCCAACTGATATCCCAACTAAAAGTTAAAAAAATGGCCAACTATTCACAAGTTATAGATGCCCAAGTAGCTAGTTGGAAAACCTCTTGTCAGAGCTTGGTTTGACCCTAGGTGGAAAAATTTGTTCACTCAAATAAAAATTCTATGACTTGGTCATCCAAGTGCATGGTAACAAGTGGTCTACCCCACAAATTTTGCAACTAGCAATTTTGTAATATGTCGTCTTGAATATGAGTTTATGATCTCCTCATTGGAGGTATGGCAACAATGCCCTGTAGAGTTGTCACATACGAACTAAGTTGAGGTAGACACCCTACATATTCTATCAATGATCTCTTCTACATTGCATAGATCTAGCAATGCAATAGCTAACTAAGCTCACAATAACTAGCAGTCATTTTACAAAACACAACTATACAACTAGCATTGTTGCCTTCTCACAAGCCCTAATCCTTGTCCTTAAAATATTTATGGTCTAGAGAGTTCACACTAGTCCAACCAAATGGCATTTTCCTCGGACTGCCCCATTTACAACAGCCTCCAATTTTTGTGGTCAATTTTTATTTATTTGATCATTCACCTCCACCACCATAGATCTCATGTTAACAATTTATATGCCATTTCATCATGGACTTTCGTCAGCACACTCACATCTAGTCGTACTCATTGGCCCACCTATAACATCGGAACCAAAGATTGCATGCCAAAAATGTCACAGGTTTCCATTTGGGCGACTCAATTTCCGAACTTTGTCCGCCCAAAATCCAGTGATGATATTGGCATTGTACCACAATAACATGGATTCATTTGATCTCCCCCCCCCTTCTCATCAAAAGACAATGGCCGCCTGACCATTTATGCACGTTTGTGAGCGGTGATGACCGTGTGCCATGTAATGAGGGATTTCCTTTGCATGGTCATGCACGACACACCCGTAGCATATTTTCCATGGACAAACGAGATTTGAGCATGTATTGTCGGTGTCGAGGAAACATGCCGGCCATCATAAGGAAGAGGCTAAATGTGGAGATGTATGTCTTGGTCCTACGGAATCCGAATTTTCTTTGGATTTTGTGTGTGTGTGTGTGTGTGTGTGTGTGTGTGTGTGAGAGAGAGAGAGAGAGAGAAAGAAAGAAAGATATATTAACATCTTCTAAGGCCAAAAAATGAGTATTTATCCAATCATCATAACTAAAATAAAATAAAGTAAAAATAGAACTTAAGCTAAAAGAGTTCTAGTAGTGTGCAAAACATGGTATACTCGATAAAGGAAGTGACTTTACACTAAGCTTAATTTTATTTCCACCCAAGCCTCTCGAAAAGAAGTGGGAGGTCAAAGGGTTTTGGTGTGGGTGTGACCCGTGGTCCCAATGTAGAGAGTGTCCTAGCCATGGTTTCTAGGCAATGTAGCTCACGTTCCCTTATTTTCATTTCTGTTTTTGCACCACGTCGAGTTGATTCTGGTTCTTCTTTGGTTTTCTGCCTCATCAAGGGAAAAGCCAAGTGGTGCAGGTGTGTCGACATTCGTTGTCTCCCCTTGTTCCTGAAAAACTTCTTTTGTTACATGTTGGTGAACATTAGCAACATTATTGTCAACATTTTGTAACTTATTCTCTCTATGTTGTTTTAGTTCTAGAATGTATTTGCCTAATTTCTTTATATCTAGAGTATCTAATAGTTTGGGGAGGGTAGGAGAGGACTCAAGTAGGTCTTGGTATTTTGCCCTTATCTCGGCGTAGGTTGGACACTTGCATGTAAAGTGATACTCATCCTCTATCTCTATGTGGCATAACCTACATATCCTTTCCTCCCTAGGGACTCCATTAGTACGATCACTCTCAATCTCAAGTTGGTGGGATGATATTCGAAGTTGTCCAATGGCAACCCTTAGTGCATGTGGTAAGAATACATCTAGATATTTTGGCCTCGTGATAAAACCTAACATAGAGAAGTGCATGAAGTGTTCCTTATAATACAACATTTTAGATGGGAGTGGCTCTAGTGGGGTGATCCATTTATACCGAGTGTAAATTTGTCATATTTCTTGGCGTATTACTTTATTGCGGTCCTCATTAGAGATTAAAGTGTTATCAATCATGTGGTTGTACCTAAGGGGAGGTAGGTTATTAATGTCTAGACCATTCGCAAGAAGCCAACTCACGATCATGTCATACCATGAGCTAGTATAACCGAACTCATACAGTGATCGAGAGGCCTTAAAGGCTTGATATTAAGATATTCTATCATGTGGTTGGCTATGTATCCTGTGAATAAAGACTACAAGTTGGAAAAGTGCTTCTACTAACATTGGGGGTAAAGTGAACGCAGCCCTAATAATGTCATGTGGTACTGTCGATTTGCTTCGGAGTTGGCGTGATAACATCATCACCAATGGTCTAAGTTCCGTAGAGAGAGAGAGAGAGAGAGAGAGAGAGAGAGAGTGTGTGTGTGTGTGTGTGTGTGTGTGTGTGAGAGAGAGAGAGAGAGTGTGTGTGTGAGAGAGAGAGAGAGAGTGTGTGTGTGTGTGTTATATACATAGAAAGAAAAGAAAGAAAGAAGATAAAAGAGGAAGGTGAACGTTCTGTCTTTCTATCCAGTTTTCTTCAGAACAAGGTAGAAGGTAACATCTCTTCCTCTTCTTCTTCTTCTTCTTCTTTGGATTAATTTTGAAAGCCTTCGTTTTTTTTTGTTGTTCTCTTTATCCATCTTTTTAATCTTATTTTCTACATTAGTATTTGAAATTTTTTTGATGGGTCTTCGTCTTAAATATATGCCTTCCTTTTCGTCTATTCTCTTAGCATGTGCTCTGTTTCTAAAATTTAATCTCTAATGTATCTTAGTATGTTTTGAGGCTCTAATTTCTGCTCAAAAGCTTTTAGATATGTCTATTGGGTAGAGACAGTTAATTGATCATATAATAGACAATCATTTTAGCCAAAAAACTGTTTTTTAGATATTTCATTTTAGCATAAAGAATAAATGTTAATAAAATAAGTTTTACAGACATTGATTTAGCCAAAAAAAAAAAACCGACATTAAATTTAGCATAACAATAGGTTATATAGGCATCAATCTAGTATAAAATTTTCTAACCACAAATATAGGGGGAATGATTCAGGGATTGATTATTATCTATTATGGTTGGTTGTATGTATTGTATCACTCACTGACTGATTTACAAAATTACACAATATAAGAACTAATATAATGTATGAAAGTATCTCTACTGTTCATGGATCGATCCAAAATGGATAACTAACTTTTGTGGCATTCATTGAATATGCTCTTCGATGTATATCAAACCTGTTACTAGAATAGATTTTTTAGTTATATATACTTGGGATGAAAATTTGTATCTCTGTTGTGGTGATTAGTATATCACCATCTTAGTGACCATAACTTGTATACTGTCGTAATTATGATGGTTTGTATCTCTTATCAATGGTGGTTTATATCTATTATCTATGATGATTTTTGTCTCTTCTTAATGATGACTTGTATCTCTTCTCTATGTTGTTTTGTGTTTCTTATCAATGGCGACTTATATCTCTTCTCTATGATGACTTGTGACTCTTATCAATGATGACTTGTACCTCTTCTCTATGATGATTTGTATTCTCTTAGTAAGGATGTATTTGTATCTTAAATTTTGATCAATACTACATTATGAATCGACGAATGCATTTGATATTATTGATGAATCTGCACAATTTTTGTCAGAAAAAGTTGGATTTCTGAGATTTGGTTTTAGTGCATAATCTAGTTAGGTTTTTTCATTCTATAGTTCCATTTCTTGCTGAGACATACCATAAATGAGAAAAACTTCATTTCATTCTTTTGGTCTTTTTGTAGACATTTATGAATGTGTCTTTTCTTTTCTTTTCTCAATGATTCAGGTATGGATATGGATCGAAACACAGCAAAATACCGTGGTTTTTCCATGGCTATGTTGGGTATTCTAGCAATCATCATCGTGTCAATGTGCCCTATCCAATTAATAATGGCTCTTCCTGGAGGAAGAGAGACAATACCTGATGCTCAGAGCAATAAAGAACTACAAAAACTTGCCAATTTTGCCGTCACACAATATAGCTCTCAAAAGGTACGAAGGCCTTAATTTTATTGAAAAAAGCTAACTTAGATAGATATTCTCTTATGTCATTCCAGTTCTATATTTCCATTAAGATCATATTGAATAGAGACATATAAGTTTTGCTTCACTATTAACATATTCATATGATAATAAGTATCATTGGTATGCATATACTAGACTTTATCAAGTTGTGATTGATCATCTAAACGTAGCTTTGTTGAACTATATTCTTTGCATATTCTTTACACAAGTGCATTATGATAAACAATAATGATAAGAAATTAATCAAAAGATTAAGAATTGAATGGAGTAAAGGTGCTTTAACCACCCCAGTACAAAGGACAAGAGACAAATTCAAAGTTCCATTGACATCCCTTATCACTGAACATGTCCTTGTACTATACCTGGAACTCAGGCAACAATGGATCTGAAATATGAGAGCTTTTGCCTCACCAACAGAGTCTCTACAACATCTCTGAGATGTTATGTAAGAATAGTTTGTCCCCTTCATATGGCTGAACTGCTTAGGCTCCCAAACCGTTCCCGCTTATTCTACCTTTAAATTCATCAAAACGAAACTTTAACACTGGCCTCCCATTTTATTGTGTTGATGTCTACTCACTTTGTACACATACGTAAACCTTCAGGTTGAAAAAACCATGTGAACGGCCTGCGATATTACCATTTTATCCTATTATTCATGAACAAATGTCATACAATATTGTTACTGTTCTTGGAACTAAAAGATTTGTGTGTGTTTCCAGGGATTGAGACTTAAATACCTAAAACTAGTTTCAGCGGAGCAACAAGTTGTGTCAGGTGTGATGTATTATTTGCATCTTAAGGCGAGTCCGAAGCGAGGGAAAACCTGTTCATATGAAGCTCAAGTTTGGGTACAAGCTTGGAGGAATTTTAAGTCTTTGCAAAACTTTGTGTTGGAACAATGTTCATAATCAAAGTCCTTGGCTTGACAGTCTTTATAAATGATCGATCAATTTATACCAGAAATTGTAATCGTTGTAATGATGAAGTTGTAAGAACGATGATCAATTTTTGGCATAAGACTACTCTGTGCTATCTTTTCCAAGGATATGGATATTATGTGTTATTTTGTGTATAAGTAGATCTTTGAGGAGTTTCAAAGTCTTCAAGTGAAAACAATGTTTTGCTAATCAAAATCCACATGTTTGCTGCTAATAAGCCCATACTACAGTCGTGTTTTAGTTGGTGTTTCATGATGAAGTGTTTTATTGAACTGAAAAGCTAATTAGCCAATTCCATGATTTCGCATAAATCGTGCAAAAATCTCTTTTCCTATGGGGAATAAGTTTCTGAAATGAGAATAAGTTTTTGCATTGATTGTAGGGCTTTTTTGTAACGTGTTTCTAGAATGTATGTTACATGTTACATGTTACAATGGGCTTATTGTATATTATGATGTTGTGAACTAAAATCTATTAACTGCTTTTTGAAAATTGTTGATTATTTTTCCCACAAGCATGTAAATCTCTCTCTCTATATATATATATATATAAGCACACAATTATTTATGTTAATTGGATGTAAAAGCCACTTGTTACCAACTTCTTAGTCTTCTGCACCTACCTATGTAGGGAGAGGGACATCTTGTAAAGCTATTAAAAACCTGAATATGCACTTTGAGGAAATTATCTCCACATGCTCTAACAACCAAAATTTTCACTCAAGAATGCCATCACCATGCATTTGACTTACATTCCACACCCTTTTTGCTTTATGTGATAGTTAAGATAATGATGCCATAGCATAATGATATTGTATTGACCTACAACAAGCAATATACCATCAATCCACCCAAAGTGCAACATTTGTTTTCATTGGCCAAATATCCATGCAACAATAGTGTATCTTGTAATTTACTCCTAAATAAATCAATAATATGGTGGAATACATAATGATCCTGTCTCTCACACACCATAATTACCTTACCCTAGTGGTAAGTTGTTACACCGCTAGCTCTAGATCTTGGGTTCGACACCCAATACTCTCACCTCTATTACTCCTCTCCTTAATTTATTGGATACCACTATGGAATGAAGGGGTTGAACCCATGACCTCCTAGTCTGCGTAATCCTATGTTATTAGTGGGAAACCTGAATATTAGTATAGTAACCTTCACTCAAAAGAACTTGAGTTGTCGGGTAATATCATGGACCTGGACACAGGCAACGATTGCCTATGTGACTGCAAGAATAAAATAGAATTTATCCATGGCAAGTTGATTAAAGGCCCTATGGTTGAATGATGACCACACATAGCATAATTCTAAAAATCTTAGCCAATTGAAAATTTGGATGAATTGTGTGGTAGCTTTGGAAATGCAACCAAATATCTATAAGTTAATTCCAAAATGAAGTTCTGGGGAATAACCACAGAAATGTTGGCTTAACTTAGCCCCTTCCAGAAAATCTGCACTTCTGTAGTACCATCAAAGCAAATTAAACCAATTCCATATCTCTGGTATCTTGCTGAGGTAATACATCTTGGTTGGAGATTTATTCCAAATAGTAAAAACCAAAGTATGCAAGTTTAGATTAGGAAAATTCCTCAAATACTGGATTCAACAATGCACCACAATGTTTTCATAATATAAAATCAGTCCAGCTATGAAAACAGATCACACACATAAAACAATGATATAACCCATCCTTCAACAACATGAAAGAAGAATAGATCAACAAATCTTGTGTTGATCCAAAACAAGATATACATGAGTTAGATATGGAAATTCTGAATAACTCCCATGGTATGAAAGATAAAAAACATTTTCGCTAGTCTTTACCATGTACAAAAGAACCTATAAAGTATTCCTTCAAAGAACACCATGCTTTTGTTAAACAAAATTCAGCAAAATTCTAGAACTCTTGGTCCTTGAGATAGAAAGAGAGAAGCCTCTAAAACTTTTGCTGAATGTTTTTTCCATAACTTTGCTTCTCTGCTAGGCATTTTTTCTACTTTTTGGAAGATATAGGTTTCTTAAATCCAGGTTTGTATGTTGATCGATATGTTGTCCAAGCATCTGATATGGTCTTCTTCATGTCTTCATCTCCATCATCGTACATATTCTGCATGCACAATGAATACATGTTAGCTAAACAAAAGAACAATAAAGAATAAATGCATTGTTTTCGCATCAATTAAGCTCCCATAGATAAATTTATGTATAGTTAATTTTACCCTCATCATCTCCATCAATCTAGCCATGGGTTCCTTCTTAGACTCCTCTTCAGACTTGATTTTTTTGACATAAACAAACATCAATCAAATATGTGTCAATTCAAGATAACAGTAGAACTGAAATAATAAATCCATTGCTGCAGATACAGTATTCATAGGTAACCTCTACCTTATCTTCTTTAAAATACAATTCTTTCCAATCCTCCTCTTCGAGTTTCCTCAAGGAGATTATTATTCTTTTAGGCTTGATGATAATTCGACAAGCATCAGGATCGATGACTTTATGAAGTTTTTGAATCAAAAACCGATAATTTTTTCCTTCAACATTGTGAATCTTCACTTCGCATGTCCAATCCTCAAACTTTGATGTCACGTTCTCTTCCGTAACACCTTCCAAGGATACATAGATCTATATAAAAGAGAGGTGATTAAAAAGAGGATAACTTACAGCAACACTAAAATAAGGCTTAAAATAATAGAAAACCACAATCAGAAACTTCATATTTAAGTTATTAACCGTTTTTGGGTTAAAGGCAGTTGACAGTTGTCATGGCTTCCAAGAGGTTATCTGATACAAAAACTACATTTCAAAGCGAAGTGACACTATAGCCTTAAAACAAAAGGAAACACTCTCACCTATACTCCTGGAAAAAGCTAATGAAACATAGTTCCATAATTTTCAATTTCTTGAAAGTAGGGGAGAATTACAACAGCTTGCAAAAGTATCAAATAATCCCAAGATTGATGAGTGTTTAAGAGGGTGTTTGCAAACCTCTGGATTTCTTTGACTTATGAATATACATTTTCACAGCCTTGGAAAAAGTTGAGGCTTCATTACAAGTCCAAAATCCTCCTCAAACCCCCAACAAGTTTGGTTAAAGAAAAATTTCTTTTAAGACTTCAATGCATTTCAAATTTTAGGCCAAAATGGCCCAGATGGTTCTTTGCACACTAAAATCAGTTTCAAATTTACAGCAAAAAGTTCCTTGAAGACCAAAATGGTATTCAAAATGGGCAAAGTGTTATAAGAAAATTATAGTAATTACATCACTGCTTGAGAATTATAACTAAATAGTTACATACAATAAAACTTAACAAACCCATTTATCTTAAACTAAAACTAACCTTTACTCTTTCACTGTCCTGCTCCCAAGATAGGTTATTGAGGGTAACGTAGTGAACTTCAGGGATAGTGGGCCCTTCCTCTGAAGCAGCTCTTAATTCTGCATCAGTAGCAAGCTGGAAACAACGGAGACAAAGGCGCCAAAGAAGAGATGGAAGAAAACAAAGCTAGGTTTCAAGCTTCAATTGAACAAAATAAAACAAAGAAGAACCCACTTCTTCCACAATACAAATAGAAGCTAGATACTAAACAAACATCTTAGGAAAACATACACACGCAGCAGAGAGAGAGAGAGAGATACTTCATCAATAATAAACACCATAGATTCTACAGAAAACATCAGCCGGAAAAGAACCATAGAAAATACACAAATAAATAAATTTGGGGAAAACATATAGCCGAGAATGTTTCTAAACTAACAAATAACTAAAAACTTCAGAGAAAGCCCATATAAAAGAGATAACCAAAATTAACAAGAAAATGAAGAGCAAATCAAAAATTTGTGTTTTTACTTTATTCTCTACTATGTGTGTGTGCGTGTGTGAAGACAGTGTATAACAGATAACCAAAATTAAAATGAAAATAAAGAGCAAATAACTAACAATTTGTGTTTTTACTAAAAACTTCAGAGAAAGCCCATATAAAAGAGATAACCAAAATTAAAATGAAAATAAAGAGCAAATCAACAAAAAAAAAAATCTTTATTCTCTACTCTGGGGTGTGTGTGTGTGTGTGTGTGTGTGTGAAAGAGAAAAAAGAGAAGGTAATAGAAAAACAGACCTTTTCTAGGGTTCCAATTTGAGAAGAAAGGAAGAGATGGACGTGTGGACGCTTGGCTTGGCTAAGGAGGAGCTTGAGCTCTGTTACATCCCTCCTCAAATCACAAGCCATGGTAATCCTCTGTCTCTCTCTCTCTATGTATGTATGTATGTATCTATGTATAGATAGATAGATAGATAGATAGATATATCCTCTTCTCTGTTTCTTCTCTAGCTCTTTCTCTACTCTCAATCTCTCCTCCTCTTCTTCCCTATCTCTTCTCTTCTCTTCTCCTTCTTCCAACACAGAACCTACTAATCCTCCTTCAGCTTCTTCTCTGCAATGACCTCAGAGGTTTTCTTTTTTCCAGGATTTATTTTGTAACAATTACCCATTTTTGGGGGTTTTTTTTTTTTAATTATTTGTTTTTTAAACGATTTATTGCTTAATTAATATTTACCATAAATTTGTATATGAGGGAGGGAGAGAGAGTATCTTCTCAGACAGGGAGGAGGGTTGAAGATATTTTTCTTTTGGGAACCCCTGTCTTCCTGTGTTCACACTTGTCCGGACAACAACAATTAGAAGAAGAAGAAGAAGGAAAAGGAACCGCAAGCCGATTCACACTCTGATTAGATAGATGATGATGATGATTATGTCTAAAGTAATTCTCGCATTGTAATGGGGCATTGCTCTGTATCACGTTGTCTTTGACATATGTATGTTTTTATCTAAGAGGAGAAGCAAGAATGGTTTGTTATATATATAGACCTATTATTACATGAGAATAGCCTTATGCACAATCTATGATTTCTTTTGTCGGGTTTTCAGTCTTGGATGAACAAAAATATCGACCTCATTCGAATAAGTGTTGAAATAATTCACACCTCTGGAGACACCTTTCGTTCTGAGTTCTCATTTCGCATACTAAATGAGATATAAATAAGCTTGGGTAGTCGTGGTAGATGATGAGTGGTTTGTTAACATCTAGACTTTCCAATTTAGGTGAAGGTCTATATCATGTTAAGCTTATTGACTGATTGTACAAACAGCTTGAAGAGAAGTTTATATATTTAGACGTCACAAACAACCTTGACCTTTTCGTGTAAGACTTAAGATGGTGTAGTCAAATATGATACCCATGGATTCTTATTATCTCCTTGAATTTTATGGTCAACGAAGGCTATTGACAAAGTGATGAATTCAATGTGGAAGAAAAGAGAGAATTCTAGTATTTCTTTGTTGACATGGAATCATATTGTACTCCTAAATGACTTGGCAAGGCAAATATACTGAATTGTATGATCATATGGTGGCCTATAGAGTTTCTTTGCTTAAACTTATCTTTCGAGGCGTACAATCTCAACCAAAAATGGTGGCATTCTTTCTTAGAAAGATAGGCATTCTTTTTTAGAAACAATGGTTCAGATGAGAAACGGATGGGCTTTAACATGTATTGATGTGTACAGTTTCCCCGCTCAATGAAGAACATGGTTATGTAGTTTGGTGCAACTTATTTAATATAATGTGTGAAGTGTAAGCATCCACATTTTTACCATGTCATGATACATTGGCATTGAAAAAATGCCTCATTCACATAGTAATATATTGATGCATCATGAAGCAAGTGTGTTGCATCACATCTTCTGAACCACCTTTATTATATCTTGTATTCAACTAGAACACAAAATTTTGTTTTTATGTGTCTTCTAGATATTTTTGCTTGTTTTCCATGTGACTCTTGCAAGTCAATGTAGGGGCTTCTTTGAATCTTAAGCATGTACCAGAGATGTTACCGCCCATTACTTCCACCCCATAAAGAAGCACCAAAGTCACCAAAGTGTCGAAAAGCTATTTTTTTGAGGATCCAACACTTAATTTCTCAATGATTGCATGTGTCCTCAAATACATAATATGTTGGCTTTCCTACCTCTAGGTAGTGGGTAGCATATCCTTTCCATCTTTGATTTGAAGGAACTTCAAGGCCAAGGTACTTAAACTTTCTATAGTTTCAAGTGGTTCATTACTATACATAATGCATGGATTATCCTTATTTTGGCTCTTCACAAGCATCATCTTTGTTTTAGAGTTATCAACACTCAAGTTCGTAGACATGAAAAACTCTTTCAATGTCCTTATAAGCTTTTGTGCATCTCCTAAAGTAGGCCAAAAGTATGGCATCATCTCAACGACTGCATTCCCAATGACAAAGTTCTTCAATGTCGTCTTCCTTTACAAACTTGGCAATCATTTGTTTTAATTCATCAACTCATAGGCCAAATAGAGTTGGTGACAATAGGCATCCTTACTTAACACCAATAGATGGCTATTGAAAAAATCTAAAATTCTATAGCCCGTACACACACAAAATGTAACATTCTTACATATTTGGGCAATTGCAAGTATATATTCGCTTGGCACCTCAAGTTCTTCTAAGGTGACCCTTGATTGAGTGGGAGATGGAAAGACGTTATCATCATTTGATTGAAGATCAACCATGTTTGATGGTGAAGTCGAATGTGAATGATGATGGCATGTATGTAGTTGATGTGAGATTACCCTCCCATATTATATTCATGCAAAAGGGTTTCTTTAACTGCCAATTATGAATGAGTTTCTTTTAGTGATGGCTTTAACACACCAACACGCCACTTAGTTCACTTTGCATTGAGTTTCTTTGAAGTCGTACTTCGTTGCATTTGTTGGTTCCCCATGTTTCATTTTGTGTCACTTCCTCAATAACCTTGTCTTGAATATGTCCAAAGAAGCTAGTGATTTCTTCATCATATTTGAATAAATTATTTTAGTATATTTTGTACATGATTAACACACATGCATTAGAAGTTTCAAGGACTTTAGTGTTTCCTTTGTTGTTGTCAACTATGTTTTCCTCCTTTCTTCTAATATACATGATCCGCGATCTAATGACATGCATTAGTTTTGTCTACCCATTGTTTAGTAGTTCATCATGGTCGCCAAAATTGTTATTGTTGGATTCTTTGTTAAGAAGGCGTTACGGCTCTTCTTAGTGCACGTCGGATCGTGATGTGCAGGATCGTTTGTGTTCAAGGGAGAAAGAAAAGGGGAAGGAGACTCACCTCTGAAACATCCCAAAAATGTTCTGTTTCATTACACATAGAAAAAACCTCTCTCGTCTATTTTCTCTTCTTTACACTCTCCTACTCACTCTTACTTTTTTACCTAAGTATATAAGTGACTTACATATTCAACTAATTAGTTGTGAGTAGCTAAATAGTTGTTTTACCTATATGTCTAATAGTAGCTAATTTCCTAATAGTTACTAGAGAAGATCTCAATTACCAATAAACATCACATGCTTTTGTTGAGCTTGTTTCTTAACACTCCCCCTCAAGCTCAACTTATCCACTCTTGAGATCATCTTCAATCTTCTTTTCCATCATGCAGCTATCATATCAATGCTTATAACTCCCATAATGTCCCTAAATTGTGTATGTTTTTTTTCTATGCTCAGTCCCTTCGTAAGAATGTTAGCAACTTGTTGATTTGTACTCACGTACACTATATCTACTTCTCCATCAATCACTTTTTCTCTAACAAAGTGATAATGCACTTCAATGTGCTTTGTTCTTGCATGGAACACTGTGTTTTTTGCGGGCTGAATGTTGCTCATATTATCACACCAAAGTTTGACTACACCATCTATATACTCTCCCAAATCAGCAAGCAATCTTCTAATCCATACTTCTTCACAAGTGGCAATTGCAGCTCCTCTATATTCAGCTTCAATACTTGATAATGCAACAATAGTTTGTTTCTTGCTACTCCATGAAATAGTTACACTTCCCAATGTAAACATATATCCACTTATGGATCTTCTATAAGTTTGGCTTCCAGCCCAATCAACATCTGTATATCCTTGAAACTTTATGTCCAGATCAGCCCTGTAAAACAGTCAATGGTTTTGAGTAGTTGTTACATACCGCAAAATTCTTCTAATGCAATCCAAACGTGGCTTTGTTGGATGTTGCATAAACTGGCTAACTAATCCAACTGCATAACTTAAATTAGGTCTTGTTATAGTCAAGTATATGAGGTTGCCCACCATAGACTTGCACATGTTCACATCTGCAATTTTTGCTCCCAAATCAGCTCTCAATTTGCAGTTCTTATCTAGTGGTACATCAATAGGTTTGCATCCAAACATTCCATATTTTTTCAACACTGTTGTAACATATTGTTTTTGCAGCATATATATTCCACATTCAAATATGGTCATATCAATACC
This sequence comes from Azolla caroliniana, assembly GCF_043228905.1. Lineage (NCBI taxonomy): Eukaryota > Viridiplantae > Streptophyta > Polypodiopsida > Salviniales > Salviniaceae > Azolla > Azolla caroliniana. Next base: position 23,293,689 of record NW_028230437.1, read on the forward strand.
AAGAAAGTATTTCAACTCTCCCAAATCCTTCATATGAAACTGCCTTGCCAAAAAAAAATCTAGTTTGCTTATTTCATCCATAGAATCACCTCCAATGATTAAATCATCTACATAAATCAAAATCACAACAATGTAATCATTCACAATCTTTACATACAATGATGGATCAACCTTTGACATTTTGAAAGCAATTTTTTTCAGAGATTTTGAAAGTTCCTTATCCCATGCTCTCAGTGCTTGTTTTAGTCCATAGAGAGCCTTTTTCAGCTTACAAACATATTTTGGATGCTTCTTATCTTCAAAACCTGGTGGTTGACACATGTATACTTCAATTTCTAAGTTACCAAGTAAAAAACCATTTTTTACATCCATATGGTGTAGAACCCATCTTTTGGCTGCACTTACAGCAAGTAGTGTCCTCAAGGTTGCCATTTTTGCAACCAATGCAAAACGACTCATCATAATCAATTCCTTGCATTTGGGCATATCCCTTTGCAACAAGTCTTGCGTTATGTCTACTTACATTCTCATTGGAATCATGCTTTGTTTTGTAGACCCATTTGCGACCTACCACATTTTTTCCTTTTGGCAACTTTACCAAATCCCATGTTTTCTTTTCAACCAATGCATCTATTTCTTCTTGCATTGCATTCACCCATTTCTTCTCAACTTTTTTAAAACTATTTGGATCAGGGATTTGTACCACTTTAGACATATATGCATAATGCATAGCCATGTATGTATCATAACCATATCTTTCAACAATTTTTTTCTTTCTATCTAATCTTCTCAGTTTCTGATTTGCATCTTTCATTGCTCTTTCAACACCAGGGATTTTCAAGGCTTGTGTACCTAGCTCATCATCCAATGATACATTTGAATCTATATCTTCCATGTTTCTAGATCCTTCATCAAACATTTCATATTATGGCATCTTCTCTTTTCCCTTTTTATCATCATATTTTTTATGTCTTACATTTTTCCCACTCCAAGCATTTGAATCAGATTTACTACCTGAGTTTGTAGATGGTCCAATACATGCTATCGATGTTGGACTTTGTTGTCCAACCTTATTTCCATTTCCATGGCAATCACTTTCATTTTCAGATTTGTTTCTATCTTCATTTTCATTGTCTTCATCAGTTTCTCCATTATGTTTTGGGTTGTACCAACTACCCAACTTATCAAATATCACGTCATGGCTTACTACAATCTTTTTTGTCAAAGGGTTATAACATTTATACCCTTTTTGCTCCTCTGAATATCCCACAAAAACACATTTTTCAGCTTTTCGATCAAGCTTATTTCTTACTTCAGTAGGTACATGAACATAGCCAATGCATCCAAACACTTTTAAGTGTCCTAAACTAGGTTTCCTACCATAGAAACATTTTTCAAGAGTTACTACATGTACTCCAGATGTTATGCGTCTATTTAGAATATAATTTGTTGTATTTACAACTTCAGCTCAGTAATACAATGACATAATTTTTTCAGTCATCAAAGCTCTTGCTATGTTTACCAAAGTTATGTTTTTCCTCTCAGCCACTCCATTTTGCTGTGGAGTATATCTACATGTGAACTATCTATCTTCTTATTCCTTGATTGCATAGAAAATCATAAATTTCATTTGAGAAGTATTCTCCTCCTCCATTAGACCTTAAACATTTTATCCTCGTTTCGGATTGCTTTTCTACCATGCATTTGAACTTATGAAAACACTCAAATACTTCACTCTTCTCTTTCATGAAGTAAACCCATGTTTTCCTTGAGCAATCATCAATGAATGTTACGTAAAACCTGCAACCACCAATTGAGGCATTTTTTTGTAGGTCCCCATACATATGTATGTACCAAATCCAACAAGTTTTTGCTTATATGTCCTTCATGAGGGAAAGGCAGCCTATTTTGCTTTCCATTTTGACACGCTTCACATATTTTGCTCATCTCACAATCTTTCAACTTTGGTAGTCCAGCCACTACATTTTTTCTCAACATATTTTGCAAAGTTTGCATACTTATGTGTTTGATTCGTTTATGTCACACTTCTACATCTAAGATTACATTCAATCCTCCTGCAAACATGGTTGTGGTCATTTTAGAAGTTTTCCTTTTGTTATCAGCTTACCATGTTTCTCTATAAAGCATCCACTTTGCTTAAACTTTACTTGCATTCCTTGCTCTACTATCTGTCTAACAAAAATTAGATTTTTTGCAAGATTTGGAACATGCATAACATTCAACGTATACTTTGTTTTCCCTCTTTCTTCCCACAATGGAATATCTCCTACATGTTCGATTGTATGAATAGTATTGTCACATGTCTGTACATAACTAGGAATATTTGGTTCTCTTAAACTTTCAAACCAATTTGCATGTTCTATCATATGATTAGATGCCCCTGAATCTACATACCACATATAATCTTCATTACATCTCTATGAACTTTCAACCATTGTTGCTATTTCATGTTGCATCACAAAAGCACCCTCTTTGTCACAGTTTCCACTAGTTGAAGCATAGTTATTTTGTTGTCTCTTCTCTCTTTTTTCATCATTTTGCTTTTTATAACATTCAACTTGTGTATGGCTTGTGTATGGCCTAGTTTTCTACAATACCAACAACCATCATCACTCAAATAAGTTTGCTTACCTCTGCCTCGATTGCTCCCCCTGCCTCTCATGTTATTTCTTCCACTCATAGCTTGTTGTCCTTTTCCTTGATAATTATTAGTGGTTCAAGTTGAACCAAATCTGCCATGGCCTCTTCCTCAGCCTCTTCCAACACCATTGTAGAGAGCTTGCCCCTCAGTTTCAAAGTTCCCTTTGTTTGTATCTTCAATCATATTTCTTTCTTCCACTACTAGCATTGAAACCAGATCTGCAAAACTTGGGATACTATCCCTTGTGAGAATGGATGTTTTGAAACTTTTATATTGACGTCCTAAACCCCTTAAGCATACTTCTACTTTATCATCATCTTCTACCTTCACATTAATAGAAGCAAGTGATTCACATATGCTTTTTATTTCCAAAGCATACTCATTGACTAACATTTTACCTTTTTCCAAGGTATTTCATTCAGCCTTCAACTGAAGTTTTCTTGCCTTTGTGTTTACTGCAAAAAGTTTCACCAAACTGTCCCAAGATTCTTTTGGAAGCAAAGCATCTTGTATATGTCCAAGCATCGAATCTAAGATGCTAAGTGACAACTAATGCAATACTTTTCTTGCCCCTTGATTCCAATATTTAAATGCTTTGATTTGTGCAACAGTTACATTTTCTTCAGGGATCTCTGGAGCCTCTTCTAGGTCTCCTTCAATGTAATCCCAGTATCGTTTTCCCATCAAGAAATTTGTCATTCTTAATTTCCACACAGGGAATTTGTTTGTATCCAGTTTTTCTGTGACTATTTGGCTTCCATTTTCAGATTCAGCCATCTCTCTGTCAATTTAGGGCTTTAGCTACGATTAACTTCCACAAGAACCTCTCTGATTCAGATCAGCAAATGGAGAAAATTTCTCAGATCTGTATTGTTCTTCTTTACGAGTAACTTTGCTCTAATACCATGTTAAGATGGCGCTACGACTCTTCTTAGTACACAGTGGATCGTTTGTGTTCAAGGGAGAAAGAAAAGGGGAAGGAGACTCACCTCTGCAACATCCCAAATACGTTTTGTTTCATTACACACAGAAAAAACCTATCTCGTTTGTTTTCTCTTCTCTACACTCTCCTACTCACTCTTACTTTTTTACCTAAGTATATAAGTGACTTACATATTCATCTAATTAGTTGTGAGTAGCTAAATAGTTGTTTTACCTATATGTCTAATAGTAGCGAATTTCCTAATAACTACTATAGAAGATCTCAGTTACCAATAAGCATCACATGCTTTTGTTGAACTTGTTTCTTAACAATCTTTACTTGTAACATGTAAAGACTAATTGCACACAAAATACAATTACTCAATAACACAATTATAGAATATGCCATGTCGTGGTATGTTATGATCGTAATCTATTTTCAACTTCATGCTTATATTTGTTCAAAAAAATTTAAGATGGTAGAGGACACATGTCTTTCATATCATATTCTAACTTCCACTCCTCCATATCTTACTTCCCATGTTTGAATAAATTGACATACTCCATGTCATTTATTTTTTATTACCTATACAGTATTTACATAGTTCATCCTTCTGATAAATGGATTCACGAATCTTACAAGTAGCTATCAAGATCCTCATTTCCTTCTTATTATTCCAACTCCATGTCCTTTTTCCCCTATCATTTATATTTGATTACATGGACCTTCACATACTTTGGAGGGCTTGCAAGTCATGCCAGGTTTATGTCCATTCAGCATAACCAACCATTGATGCTCGAGAAAGAACTTCTCAAGGGAAAACTTTCATATATCCTCCCGTGAGGCCTAGGTTAGCATTACCCAATCTCAACATTCAATCGTCTGCCAATTTCACAGTGACTTGATATCACCGTGGCTAGAGCATTTGTTACTATATTTTTTCCTTCTAATATTCTGCCTCGTACCAATGTCATGGGCCATAGCTTGAACGTTGACCTTGATCAAGGACTAGTTGAGATTTGGTTCAATTATAGAGGGAGAGGGAGCCATGTGTATTCCGCCCATAGTTGTAGGATACTTAGCATACAATATGCATGCGTATGCTAAGTATTCTAAATTTTTTTAAATACTTAGAATACGTATTCTATGGATAAAACATGTAGAATACATGTAAAATACTTTTAAATACTTCTTAAAATTTGAAGTTTATTTTGAAAATTATAGGTTCTTGATTTCTTCTTTAAACTTATTGGAAACATTAAATACGTAGAATACATATAATACATTCAGTATTTTTAAATGGTAGTTCTAAAATGTAGAATATTTCGAAGTATTCTAAAAAGTATTATGAACATAAAATACGTGTTTTGTAACAACCATGCTTCCATCTCTTATTTATATTGTATAGTCTTTGATCGCTCCAAATGATCCCACCACCATTTTCCGTTGGCCCTTACTTCCTCAAACTTGTTGGTCACAATGACCTTCAATGGGAAACCGTCCAGAAGACAAGTACAATAAATACACATAAATGTGTCCATTTGTACCACTCATATATGTATATTCACAAGAACACTTTTTAAGTAAGGTTGGGAAAAAGAGTCAACTCCTCACCCCCATTATTTAGGGCTATATTCTCTACACATTGAGTAGACTCCTTGTAAGGGAAACCATATAACATTTAATGTAGTATTCGGTTATCTATACAAGGTAATCCTTACTGATGTTAAGATGATCATTAGTGTGTAAGTAGAAAGATTTCTTAGAACATAATTGTTGAGTATTTTACAATATGTAATTGATGGATCATTGGCCATTTCCACCTATTCACAACATATGCCTAAGTCTTGGAAATTAATGCGAGGATTGGTGACTTGTTACGTATCATATAGTCTTTATGTCAATGATTGTTTGATATCACACATGGAGGCATCCCACCCAAACGAGGTCCATCACATCTATATTGATTGTCATTGAGAAAGATTTGTGCCCGTCATAGCTGACTTGTTAACCCTTCAACATTGACTAAGCATAGGCATTGACCAACCACAACCTTTGACTAATGAAAAATCTTTGGCCATGACATTGCATAAATAAATTTAGGTGATAGAATGTTACTCAAAATGAAGGTTAGAACAAAAAGGGAGGATGAAAAAATTGTGCATGGGTAATTAGATTGTTATAAAACGTGGTATATGTGTCCAAACCTTAGCTATTTAAAAATATGTCCATGCACATGGTTGAGTCATGAAACAATACATCAAATATTTGACATGTTGACTCTTACGGTTTATGTATGTGCTTGAGAAAGTCTAAGTATATAAGTATAGTCTTTCATGGTTGTGTACACGATTATCCCTGTTGTTATTTTTTCTCATCTCGTCTTCTTATCTATGTTCCTTGCATTGTTCCAAAGTATGAGCCACGAAGATTGTGATTGTGGTATGGGACACGAGCACCCTTCAAGCCGGTTGTTGAAATGTCACAACTCGAGGGAAACAAGTTGGATGGAAAGTATACACAACCCCCATTCTTTAATTACTTTCACGAAAGAACAGGTCTTTGATCCTCAAAACTCCTTAGAGTGACCACCAACTAACTCATCGAGGGCAATACGTGTTAATTATAAAATAGTAATAAGATGAAACTTAAAATAAAAGTTGTCAAACTTGCGTCACATGTTAATCATAACATATTATAACATCACGATTAAGTTGGAATATATACTAATTTAATATTTGATGTGAATGTCTTCCATATGTAGTTCATTTTCTCTCTCTTCATCTTCATGTATGTCCATATGCCTAATAAAAGGCCACATATAACATGTCCATCAAATACATTCTATATCATATTGTTTTGCACAACCATGCCACATTGATGTCTATATTCATTAGAGCCTTTGTAAGCCACACATTTATTTGTAACACGTTCATGCACCAACCAAACCATTTCTTACCTTCATTTATGCACTTTACAAAAAATTAATCAATGACACATTTCCTATATCATGCCATCATGATACCTACTTGACATGCTAGTCAAGCAGGAGCATTTATGTCAAAATAATAGAGAAAACTGAGAGGTTTGTAGGCGCAAACCTCACCTTTGACAATTATTGTATGTAAAAATCTGCACTTGGGAAGATTGTAATGTCATGAACAATCCATAATTGTATAAGTCTTGAAGCATACTCGTTAGTAACACACACATGCACCAAGATCAAATTCAATTCTTTCATGAGGCCCATCCATATGGATAAAGACATAAAGCAAATGAGGATTATGTTTACAAACTTGAAAATGAAATTTGTAATAGAGAACTCAAAAGTTGATGTCTTTCTAGAATCGACGTAGACATATACCATGCATTGAAATTTTGATAGAATGAAACTAAGTATATCCATAGGACATGATGTATAGGTAGCAAGAAGACACGATTTAGTACAATTTATCGTTATATTGTGAGGAATATGAAATTATTGTTTTCAATATATATGACATTTAGAGATTATCGAATTAACTTTCGGATTGATGTATAGTGGTAAACCACTTTCCAAGTTTTTTAGACAATGAGTAATGAGAAACCCAGTGAGAAAAATATCAACTATAAATGGGCTCAATAATACTACATAACCTTAAATCCGATAATATGGATTTTATCAAAAGGCATGAACGCATGTTCAAAACATTTGTGCAATGCTTTATAACGAGAAGTCTAATGTTTTGGACAAACTAGAAAACATGTTAATTTAGCGTGCCATTTTTATTGGTTCAAGGTTTAAATATTTAACCAAATCCCACCCTATATGTATAGACTAAAACCGTGATTTCTATTGGTATTTAGTTCATGCCATGAAAATCAATCGGAGGAAACATTCTTTACTATTTTAGCTAATAGTCAAGGCTTAGAACTTAGCTCAACTTGCCCAATATGGTTTGAAACTTTACGATTTAGAGTCAAGGATTACAATTTAATTTTTCCATAGGTCAAAACCACCTTATCATATATGGTTCAAGACCGATCTTGAACCTGACCCCATCCTAAATGGGTAAAAGTATGCCATTTAAACTAGTTTTTTAAGGTGTAGAACTTGGGTTTGTGTGGAGTAAAACTATGCAATTTCTATTAGGTTCAAGGCTTAATAAATTACTCGATGCCAACTATGTGTGCATCAAAACCATGCCATTCCTAAGTTGTTTGACACTTAAATTTTTATTATTGATGCAACTAATTTGCTTATGCTAATGACATCATTTCCAGTTGTCTTAACTAGTTTATCACTTGGCAATTAACTCGAACACAGGATTGACATTATGCCACTTTAATTGGTCCATGGTTCATAGATTAACTTCATGCATCCTTCTATCGACGTTCATTTTTTACTAACTCATTGGCAAGCATGTGCTATCTTCGCCCACTATCATTTTTATAATTGGATTGAATCGTACATCTGTTAAATTGATGTTGTTTTAACTTCTCAAACTCTTTGAGTACGTTAGATAATTCACTCAACTAACCCTCAAGTGTAAATGTTTTCCATTTTAACTAATCCACGTCTTATTATGGGTTAATAGACAAATGTTGCAAATTCAACAATGTTAGAGCATTAATAGAATACACGAACCTTTTTATGCTAGTAGAACATAATAAAAAACATGATCATTGTTGGATGCTCGACAACATTAATTGAAAAGCCAACAAGGTGCAATATGCAAAGACCTATAAGAGTTAACACACCACAATCTCATAAAGTATTCCTTGTTCCAATTGTGGTTGTGTTTTTGTTAGTAGTGCCATCATATTTTGTCCACTAACGTAACCTACATTGATGCATGCCCATAGTCGTTGCCAATCACCATCCCAATGACCAATCGTTGCATATATCAATGAGTGAAATGAGAGGATCAATCCAAGGTTAGTGAGCAAATAGATAGATATCTTTTTAACATCCACAAGAGACCAATTAAGATCTATGAGACTAGGCCTAGCCCATGGTGAAGATCGAACATGATAAGAATGGCCAAAATGGGTAGCACATGGTAAGTTTATGTGGTGGTCTATTGATAATTCAACTTTTGAGGGTTGTGATTTCTTAAAACATTGCCTACCTACGTGATGAATGAGAGAGAGAATGTCATAGTACAAGGCAAAGATCCAAATTGGATAATACATCACAGTTCCGTGTGATGCGCCACTACAAGGATGGAACTTATGAGCTTACAATTCCATGAGATTTTGCTCACTTTTTATGAGATGACATTCATTTCAAGCTTACTACTACATCATCAAAACGTTTGGAATCGATTAATGATGGTATGGGACATCGAGGAGGTATGGGTCCATCTGACGCCGTTGTTAGGGGGCGATGGAGTGGTTTGGGACCCCTCTTTCTCTTCTTTAGTCTACAATTCCTTATGTTCTACTAAATTAATTAGTTAGACTCTAACAGAGCCCTTAACCGACATCCAAGTGAAAAACGTTGCCTTTACCAATTCATGGTTGGGAGCCTCCGACTTAATCAGCACTTAGAGGGGTGTGTGTGTGGAATAGGGCTTGGTTCAGACCTGTTGGAGGCACTCGAGGAGGGCCTTGGTTCGAAGTCCTTAACTAGCAATTGACGTGTTAAATAAGCAAGTCCTTTCAAAATAGGATCCATTTGGTCGGACAACCAAAACCTGTATAGCTAGTGCAAAGTAACTGCTCCACTTCATTAAAAGCAAATTTACTAGGGGGTTTTGTGGCACAACCAAGAGCGACCATATACATATCGAGACTTTCGAGAGGTCCAAATGTGGGGGGAGAGATGTGATTCTCGAGCTTCTTCTTTTTTATATCCCCCCCAAAAAAACTCCTTCCATTAGTTATAAAATTTTACAAATGAGACGATTATGTACAAATCCCTAAAGGGATGCGATAGTTCCATCTTATGTGGATGCCCACTGACTTAAGAAAGGGAGAGGACGACCATTGTTGGATGAAGGCTATGCGTTGTCTTTCAACTCCCTCGGAGCCGCCCTTAAGGCCATCATATTGGCTCTTCAGAGTGACTACAATTTCACTCCATATCTCTTGCAGTAACCTTGTTGGATGGGCGGTTTGGCTGGAGAAGACTCGCCTACATCGTTGTTTCCATAGAATCCAAAGGGTTATTGGGCTGACCAATTCCAACACCTCTTGAGATTTGTCATTAAGAGGAATGGAGTGGACATTGCCGCCGGAGGAGAAAAGGACCTCTTGTGCTTTTATCACCAAACTCATCCCCTCCTCTTGATGCTCGAGCTTTTTTTTTCTTCTTTGTAAAATATCCATTCATTTATGTACTACAAATAAGACATGTGATTCTCGAGTGATCAAACGGGGAAGGGGAAGGGGAAGGGGGGGGGGGGGGGCAGAATGAGGGAGAGATGTCGTCTTGCCCGTTGCCAAGATTTGAGTATATGTACGTATATATGTATGCTACGATATGTATGTATGTTATGTATATACGTATAAGTAATGTTATGTACATATGGTATGTATATATAAGTAATGTTATGTACATATGATATGATATGTGTGTATGTATGTATGTATGTATGCATGACATACTCATTTTGGGATATAGTACGTAAAATTCGTGTTCGTCTAGCATAACATTCGTTTTCACACGTTGGAAAACGAATGCGAATGCGAATGCGAATAAAACATTCTTGTGTTTTTTTCCCAGTTTTTTAATGAATTTTTTTTTCCTATTTTTTAGGCTTATTTACCTCATAATAAATAGTTAATCCAAAAAGTATGGTATTTATCATTCTTTGAGGGTGTTTTTTTTTCTTTCACGCGAATGATTTCAACATTCGAGAATGCGAATGCACGTATGGTTCATACTAATTTGCAGGTATGTATGTATGTAATGTATGTAGTGTCTGTCTTTCCCACACATTTTTATTCATATGAGAGAGAGAGAGAGAGAGAGAGAGAGAGAGAGAGAGAGAGAGAGAGAGTATGTGTGTGTGGGTCCTTCATCTCTGAGCATATCCAAAATGCATACAGAAAATAGGGATCATATACTTTAGGTTTTGATATGGTGGGCTATGGCGGAGCTTGGCCACTCAGAGAGAGAGAGAGAGAGAGAGAAGAAAGGAGAAAGAAGAAAGAAGAAAGAAGAAAGAAGATAGATAGAGAGAGAGAGAGAGAGATGCAGGGCTCCCTCCTCCTCCTCCTCCTCCTCATCATCATCATCGCCTTTCTTCTCGCCTTTTACAAACTTCTGTTCATTTTTGTTCCTTTTATACCTCCGTAGAGAGACATTTTCTTCTTCTTCTTCTTCTTCTGCCTTTTTTGCTTACCTCCCCCCTCCCCTCTCTATCTCTCTTCATCCATTCCTTCTTCGTCTTCTCTCTCTCTCTCTCTCTGTCTGTCATATCCGATCTTTGCTTTCTGGCTCTCTTCATTCTCTTCTTTTCTTCTGTTTCCTTCATCCAATTTGAGTCATTTTTCCCAAATTTTCTGAATTAAATGTAGATCTATATTTCGCTCCATATATTCTTTCATTAGGACGGGTTGTATTATCCTTTTACAAACAACCAGCACTTTGTCGACACTGTTTTTTAGGTTTAGTTTCTCGCATTAGTAATTTCTTTCTTTCTTTAGACTTCTGTGCATAAAGGATCCCTTTCTACACATTACTTTAGATTCAATTTAGCTTATACTACTTTTCGGGTTCGGGTGCACACACACACACACACATATTATGTTATGTATATGATTGATAAAGGAAGAAGAAGAATAAGACGAAGAAGAAAAGACCTGCATTTCTGTTAAAATTAGTAGATCTTGGAAATATCAGATCAGATCAGATCTCTTTGTACATTCTTCTGATCTAATCGTCATCCATTCAGATCCAGATTTTATTTATTTATTCACTTTTCTAACCACTATCATTTTTTTTCTTTCTATTTTGGAACTCCTAATCCAAGGCGTTTTATCGATTCATATTTAAGTTACTGAGGAATACCAAAGCATAATTAAGCTATTATGCATATTTGATCTATTTAATGATAATAGGTCTATCTCATCATTTTTAATCTATTTAACCTAATTAGGCTATTTAAGCTAATTAAGGTTATATAAGATTCTGCCCACATATGGATTCTGATCAGGGGAAGCTTTTCATTGGTGGGATTTCATGGGAGACTACAGAAGAGAAGCTAAAAGATTATTTTGGATCATTCGGAGAAGTAACGGAAGCTGTGATAATGAAAGATCGAGCCACGGGCCGAGCTCGAGGATTTGGATTTGTTGTATTTTCTGATCCGACAGTGTCTGATATAGTCGTTCTTGAGAAGCACAACATTGATGGTCGTCTGGTAAGTTTCCCATTCAAAATCTCCCATTGTGATCTCAAACTGATTTAGAAATCTATGCAGATTCTAGATTTTTGTTAATTCTAAAATGGTTAGAAAACCTTCACCATTATTGATAGATATAGCAGCTTTTTTGTGCCTTTTTGCATCGACTGAACCAAATCAATTCTTAGGTTGAAGCTAAGAAGGCAGTGCCAAGGGAAGAACAACAAAGTGTAAATAGAAATAGCAGTATTAATGTGGGTGGAAGCAATAGCACAGTACAATCAAACCCATCTCGGACAAAGAAGATATTTGTAGGGGGACTAGCTTCAACTGTTACAGAAAGCGACTTTAGGATGTATTTTGGCCAATTTGGTACAATAACAGATGTAGTGGTAATGTATGATCATGGAACTCAAAGACCACGAGGATTCGGGTTCATTACTTATGATTCAGAAGATGCTGTGGATAGGGTTCTTCAAAGGACCTTCCATGAACTAAATGAGAAAATGGTTGAAGTAAAAAGAGCAGTTCCGAAAGATTCTTCTTCACCGAGTCCAAATAGGAACAATGTTGGATTGACTTCTGGATCTGGGAGAAGTGGTAACTACACCTCAGGTTATGGTCATACATTCAGTACAAGTCCTATATCATCGTATGCTATGAGAATGGATGGTAGATTCAGCCCATCTCCGAGCAACAATAGGACTGCTAGCTATTTACCCTATGGATCTATTGGATATGTAAACAATGCTAATCATAGCAGCTCTTCGATCAATGGAACACAGAATTTCACCACATATGGAAGTAGTGGCTATTATAGGAATGGTGGATTTGGAGGTGCTTCGACTGGTAGTAATGGTGCGTATGGAAGTGTTGGAAGTGGGTTTGGGAACAACAATCACGTTTCTTATGGTAATTCTCCGGGAAGAAATTTATGGAGTACTGGAGGAAATAGCTATGGCAGTATTGGTAATCCTGGGGGATTTGTTGCTAGTTCAGGATTGAACCTAAATAGTTATAACGCAATTAGTACATGGGCCTCTTCTCCATCACAGACCAATAACAGTGTTCCGTATGGCAATCAAAATTATGGCAGTAGTTATGGAAGTGGAGATGGAGCATTTATTAGTTCAAATAGTTCTAGATACGAACGACAAAATAGTGGTTATGGAAGCTCAGCAGGGGATCTTGGAGGTAGTAGATGGGGGTCGGGAAGCAATGCTTCTTTTGGAAATATATATGGTAGTTCAGGATATAATGATTCCACATGGCGAGTGACTCCAGCTGATGCTTTGAATTCTGCTAGATCTGGATCCGGAGGATTTCACTTTGATTTTGATAATGGCAATGGGAGTGAGGAAAATTTATCGACAACTGATGGAGGATATGGTGCATCTGGAAGACAATCCTACCGAGGTATATATCTTTTCTATTTGATGTGTCAGTTTTGTTGTGGTATGCCAGTAGTGTTTCTATATAAATGTTGTCTAGTTTGAAGGAAATAAGACTTGTGGCATGATTGGAACATAGGGATGTATGTTTCTCTCTAGTGTTTGAATAAGTAAAAATTACCAATCGGAAGAGTTCTTATGATGGGTTGTAGCAAGTTTGCACTGTAGGGATAATATAATTCTCATCAATGAATTTAGCTATAAATAAGCTCAATATAATTTTATCATTTCTTTCCTGTAGCATTGGAGAGCTTACCATGATAAGATGGTTTATAAAGTCTCATTGGAACATCTACAATGGGAATCTGAGAAAATAAGCCACTTTATGAGACAATGCCTGGTTATGCCATGAAACTAGTTTTATAATAATCTACATTGTTAATGTGAAGTAGATCGGGGCGTGAGGTGAATTTGGTCTTTTGAGTTATTTAGTTCTTATTTCTAAACTAAAACCATATACAAGTTAAAAGATAAATTCATTCTTCCTAAAAAGTTGAAAACCTTATTCTGATGAGATGGCTGACAACAGTGACACCTTAATCTCATAAAAATGGGCAACAGAGACAAGAAACAACTTTATGAGACTGAGTATGCGGTTTGGCAATGTCTCTTGCTAATAGACTTGTTCAGGAAAAATCCTGAATAAAGAATCCTTGAACATCCTCTAAGATTAGAAGCATATTAAGGTCAAATATGTAAGCATATTCACAGAATAAGTAATATATATATTTTGCAAGGAGTCATTATAATTTATGCATTACAATGGGCACCACTCATGAAAGAGTTTGGATCTTGCCCTTTTGTTGAGTTTTCAAGCTATGTTGAAGATTGGTTCTTCATTAAAACCTTTGAAAAGTGAGCCTTCTCTCAAGAAGTTGGAATTGGATTACATCATCAAATGGTTATTCAGCTCAATTGGGGCATCTATGAATTTAGAGAATGGTTTTGCTTATGATATCAGTGAGTTGTCCAATGTTGCCAGGTTATATTTCAAACTTAGTTCGTTCCTCTCTCTTTTAGACGTGCATTAGATTTTGTACGTTGTATTTATTGATGGGCTCTACCCATTTTATGAAATCACTTGAAACTGGGTGTAGATGCCTGAGTTTAGAAGCAACATGGTTATTTTTGGACGTTGATCTATCGATTTCCACGGTCAGGAATGTAGTGAAGCTGGCATTGACTATGTGAAGACACATCTTTACACATGATTGTTTTTGATGTGAAGTTGGTTGGATTGTGATAATCCAACGATACTCGCTTTATGAGTAGTTATGAAGGGAATGATCTAATTATTAGAATTTTATATTGATGGAGGGTAGTTCCTTCTTCTTTGGTAGGTTTTGTGATGCACTTCAAAAAATCTTGCAAACGTATGTTGATGGAAATAATGGGATTTACTAGAGCCCTGTGTTAGTTGAGTGTACAATGTATATGCAAGTTATGACTTAAATAATACAGCAAAAAAGAAAGATAAAACCAACGTTTTTGCTCACTATAGAGTTGTTGATTTTGTTATACTTGCATGCTCTTGTAGTAAAATGGAAGGTGTAGAGAACTGAAGATAGAATGACAGTTGTCTGAAATATCTGAAGGCAGAGATATAGAAATTAAAAACAATTATGGGGCTTAACGCATAGGAGAGATTAAGGAAAGCAGAAGCAATTCTGCAAAACAAAAGCCCATTGCTTAAAGATTTTACAAGGTAGGAGTGCACACATATATTTGTGCTATTCAAGATACAGAGAATATGCTCTTAGAACAAGAGCTTTAAATGCTGATGATGGGACACCTAAGTCATGTCCTCATAATGATCTATTTAATGCTTGTCCAAGGATCCCATTCAGTGTACGAAATATTCTTTTAGGAGTTGTACAGTTCTTAAAACGAGTCTGTCTCAACTGTAACAAAAATCAGAAAATATAAAATTATATAAAAACCTTTATCTGGTTTAATCCCAACAAAAGGTTCCATTTATTAGAAGCCCACAAGTAGGAATTGCCAATGGCTCGGTTGAGATGAAACCAAATTGAACGGCAAAACGTGGATTAATGACTTAACTGGTTTGGTTTGGTTCAGGTTTAAAAATTTGTAGATGCTTCTGTTTGCATTGGGGGCTCAAGGGTTTGGTTAGAGCCATTATTGTCTTAATGGTTTACTGGCTGAACAGTTTGTGGGAGACTTTAGAAATATTTATTAAATATATAAATCAACTTTATAAACTTTATAATATGTAATATTATGAAGTCTTAACATTGAACCCAGACAATTTTTTAAGTTCTGAAAAAATGACCCTCTCTTGAAAAGTTGAAAATTGAGCTTACAATCGCCAATAATTTGGTTTGAGCCAAAATTGAACCACAGAACCACTGCTTAATGGCTCAACGGTTATAGATCTCTTGAATTGTTTGGTTTGAGCTTGAAAATCCCTTTAGTGGTTTGGTTTGAATGGTTTTAATTTCGGAACCATTGCCGATTGCGAGTCGCTAATACTTGATGATGTAATTATGGGTCTGATTGAAGATTATCTGCTACATCTTATTATTTGTAAATTATGGGACAGATAACATCATGCCCTGCCAATCTAGTCCATTGTAATCACCATTTAATTACTGCTACTATGCATTGTGAAGGACTTTTAGAGATGAATAGGGACTCCAACTTTGGATGTCGGGAAATACCTTCACAGTCATAACAACTGTGAACTAGCCCTTGGGGGACAAGATTTGAAGTTGTGATCCAGAGATTAACAATCTCACTCCTCTATTGACTGTGCCAAATGATGCTGAAATACAAGCTGACACAAAATCTATGACCTGTATTGTAATAGGGGAAGTCGCCAAAGAATGGCAGAAGCTTCTTTTTAGCAACGTAGTGCAATCTACCTTGAATTACCTTTTCTGCCCATGAACCAAGCAAAAGTACGAAATATCTGGTAGCTTTTGCAATTTAAACACAAATCTCTATCTATCTTTTGGATTTTGTCGTCACCTTAGTTTTCTTTCAAAGTTCTGCTTTAATGCCTATAAACCATTAGGCAAAATCTGAGAAAAGTTTAGAATGTTCTGAATTTTCAAAAAAGTCATCCACAGTGAAAAAGTTAAGAGGACTCCTCCAAAAGACATTGCATACATCATTCTGCAGAGCCCAACATGAACCAGAGCTAGAGAATTTGATATGTTAGAGGAGGAAGCTTTTGGAAACAGAAGCTGGTGTTGTTTCCTGAACTGGTAAGCAGGACAGATAGTTTGGGAAAGTGGAATAAATTAGAACTCCTCTACCACAAGATTTTCCTGCAAAGAAACATAATTTAGATGATCAAACCAAGCATGCTATACTTCCATACACAGGAAGATACATCGTCTTGTGATAGTAATACTTTATACTCTTAATTTGTAGAGAGAACTATCCATTGTGCTGTGAGCCAGAACAACACCAGAGGCAACATTGGAAATGATGACTTGCAGCCACCAAATGTAATTTGGGTACCCTCAGCATCCGGGGCAGAGACATATAGTAGATTGAAAAAGAGGTTGGGGGTATATGGAGAACGTTGATGGATTATAGGTTGCTAGCTTTAGATGAGTAAAAGATTGGAATTCGTTCGACTTGGTAAATTAGACCCTATGAGAGTCACCAGGCATGATGTAATCTCTCCAGCCTCTACAATTTTACCACTGGCTTATGTGGAATGGTGTGCATGATGGGTAGCCGCTAAGAACACCTGGGCATAGGATGTGTGTCTTCATATGTGTCGCTGAATTAACAACTTTAGAAGTGTAATACATGGATTGGAAATTTGGGCTCTGATACCATGAAAGGGTTACTTGATGAAAAGGTAAGATAATCACCAAAGATGAATAGGCAATAGTTTGGCTGTCAACCACAGATTGGTTGAAGTTAAAACCATTCAAGTTGAATGCCATGGTGCTGATACCCAAAGCGGTGAACCAGATGCCTACAACGGGCCAAGCAGCTAAGAAGAAATGTAGAGAACGAGAGTTGTTGAAGCTAGCGTATTGGAAGATCAAACGGCCGAAATAACCGTGAGCAGCTACGATGTTGTAGGTTTCTTCCTCTTGTCCGAACTTGTAACCTGTATAGATAATAGCAGAACTACTGATTAAAATGCAAGGCTGATACAATGGAACAGAAAGCGTTCAACTACAGATGGTTGGTTGATAAGCAGGAACGTATCTTGGCTGCATTGAAGGAGCAATAGTCTTTCATATTGGAAGGAACAATGGTAAAGAGTACTTTGGTGGTGAAAGGAAGTAAGTAAAGCATATTATTAGGTGTAAGGATATCAAGGCATCAATGGTGATAAATAGCTTGAGCTATGAGCTTGCCAAATCAGTCATTATGCCCTCATTTCTAAAGACATTCTACCTCCATGTGAAATGACCAAATGATCTGCTGAGGAGACAGTATAATAAGAGAACAATGATGTGGGCAAGAGCATGGTGCACCAAATGTAACTAGTGTATGTAACTTGGTTGTATTAACTGCTGAAAGAGAGTGAGGGTTTGGGAAGATTGAAGACGTAACAGATTTGTCATGTGGATCTGAGAAACAACCATATGTAAATAAATTAGAGTATAAATCTTAGTATAGACTGCGTTAAAAAGAGTGTTTCAGAAGATTCAACTTTGTACATTGACTGGAAGAGCTAAAAAGGGGATGAATGGACCACATAAATTGTGCTTTCAAGAGGGCATTGAGGAAATAAGGAAAATCCAGGGGCATTTAGGGTAATAATGAAAACCTAGGGGAAATCATGGGACTAAGGGGAATTTGGGAAGTAATAAAAGCTTCAGCATATTGGGGAAATAAATAAGGAAAAGGTTGGGTATTCCAGAGCTTTTCCTGTTCTCATTATTATGCCTTCGAATGCACCTGACTCTTCACATTGCCAGTTTATTAGTTTTGCTTCTTTTGAAATGTGACGAAATGGTAATGATTCTTTATATTATTAATTAATAGTGACATCTTAACCAATGTATATGTTCTAATTATTTTGTTTTTCTGTTGTTGCAGGAGTGCCAGTGTAGATGGGTGGCTATTATTTGTAAACATGTGGGAGATTATTGTTACCTTGATTGAGATAAGATTTTAGATTGTTAAAGTTTTGGTAGTGAAAAAAACAAAATTAAAAGGAAAAAATTCCACACTATATGCTAAAAATGGAAAGATATATATTTTTCCACACTGTAGCGTTAACCGCTCTTTCATAGGCCTCTATTTCCAAGAAGGATACCATTCTGTATAGAATGAGTATATTTTTAAGATGACTAGTGGTTTTTATTTTGAATAGAATGTACACTTAGACATACCTAGTCATGTAGTGCAAATAAAACCAAGAAGTGAACTCATCATCATGACCACTATTACTTGATTACTTATTTTTTTTTTCCCTTTCCATTTTTTTTGGGGTTGAAGTTGATAATGTATGGTAAATGGCAACAAGACTGGTCAGTTACATAGGATATGTGTGATGAATAACTGTCATGCAAGACAATGTAATCATTAATAGAGTATAGTATTTATTTGATCTAAAAGAATGATGGCGGTTAGCAATGTTTTCATTGTATATGTATACATGGATTTCTTGGAAGTGATAGAAATAGAAAACATGGATCAAGCATTCTTAGTATAGATGTCAAATTTATGCAAGAAGTGGTATTCAATCATTTGCCAACTTTCGATTTGTTTTTTTTTATAATTTATGTATATAGTTTAGAGCTTGTCTTGCTATAGATCATCCAAAAATGAAACAAATAATCTCACTGCAAACTTTCGTATTTATTGATAAGTTTACACAAAATAAGAAATTCAGGATAGAACATTCTGATTTTTTGACATTAAGAATGTTGTGAGTTCTTTATGAAAGAGACATGATGGGGTGTCATCCTCACAATAACTTTGTATCTAGTCTTCTTTGAAACATGTGGCAGTTGATCAAGCATGAGGGTCATATGGAAGGAATAAATATTAAATTTAATGAGGTGGCCATGACATCATTTTCAAAGAGTTAACAAATAATATAAATAGATTAAAATGTTGTTGCAATGCAACTCTAAAGGAGCATATTATCATCATTTTACTTTTTGATTCACATTTTCTTAACTATAAATACTACTCAAGGTCCATTAAAGATATAGAACCAAGTTTCCATTTTGAGATGTTTTTATATTTAAAACTAATATGACTTTCAGAAACAAAACATACGTCTCTTTTTTAAATTGTAACCAATATGATTGTTACCAAGCCATATTGCATATATATTTAGAGATGATTGAGCCAAAGGCAAAGATTATTTATGCTTGGGTAATACATACATAAGGGAGAAGTTTCATGTACATCCATGCATACATTACCTCCCCCATGTGAGTGATGCAAACAAATAACATTATTTTATTGAAATTAGATCAGGCGATCATATTTAAATAGATAAGATAGTGCAATTGTTGGGGATACGACAATCCGATGATTAGAGATATGTAAGGAAATAAGGTACGCATCCTTGAGGATGAGGGCGAAACTTCAACACATAGTATAAAGATCTGAAATACAAAATAACCAAAATTTACAGCTCTAGGTTTTTAATAATAGCATAAAGTTTGAGCCTAACGAAGAGCCTCTTTTACATGACCTTTCAAGAAAAACATGTAAATCTAGTGGTTGTGTTAACCAAAATAGCCCTATCTCTATTAACTACACCAAACTTCTCACCAAGCTACTTTTCCAATCCGCCTTCAAGAAAATGAATATTGTTGTCAAACAAAATGCATAACCGATGTGAGGTTGGTAGTATTCTTAATTAGTTGCAAGACTTGTCCATTTATCTCATTTTATATTAATAATCCTACGAGTCACGACCTAGTGCTTGAAGTGAAATTCAAGCTGAGAAAAAGATTAAAAGTTATGAAGCTTTTAGATGTGGCCTTCACATGCTACAAATATTTATGTGCTACTAAGTTTGAAAATTGTCAATGTAAGAAATTTACCACCAACTTTAAAAAATATCATACTAACAATATGTATGAAAGATTTAGGTTGCATTGACTTCTTGTCAAGGTAGAGAAATCCTTGAAGAAAAAGAGGAGGATTAAGAAGTGTGGAGAATCAAGGTCAACCTTTTTTTTGTTTTATAAAAGATTTTCTTCAATAATATTAAGAATAAAACGCCCAAAGGCTACAACTTGAACCTAGTTACCAAGGAGGTTACAACTTTTCCTATACCATGCTGTAAAATACAAGGATGTTTACATTTGTTGATATTCAAGAAAGAGTCCATGGAAGTCGATATTGCCATTGAGGTCCTTGAGTTGACATTGTGAACAAGGGCACCCTTTTCCATAAGTGAAGAAGCTTTTCCTTTTCTAATCAAAGTCAACCTTTTTGTGCAACACACATGATGTAACTTGTAAGCTTAACTAAATATAACTTAGTGTCAAACTATAGAGTTAGAATTAGCCTTGAATACATATTCTTGTAAAGTACATTAATAAGTGTAAGAATACTCCTTAGAAGTTGACTCTAGAAGATGTGTAAGAGAATGCTAAAGTTCATCGATGTTGTAAGAGTTAGTGTAAGAAGTAGATGGATGAACCACAAGGATAAGTTATAAGAGGCTATAGAAAGTCCTCATTGTGCTCGATATATCTCGATGTCATAGTGTGTTAATGTTAATTTGATTATATCTTATTACTATTACGTTAATCCTCTTTTCTTACTCTCTCACATGTTTATTATATGTACATTGTCACCCCTCCTCTAGGGCTATCTCACACGTAAATTGTTTCTTGCTGCTTTATTACATAATTAGTACTAATTGTTCATATAATTAGCTATCCAATTATTTGCAAGAAGTGTATTAATGTCCCCAACGAAACCAACATGGCCTATGAGCTTGTATGCTTGTTTGAAAATTGAAACTTATGACATAAACTAAGTTAAAAGAGGAAATGCAAGATCAATCATGTTCAATCCAAAACTCCTAATGGGACAACTCATCTTTGTGTTGGTGTCTCAACTTTAGCCTGCAATCTTTCTTACTAATTGTTCTAATTATATGTTTGGGGATTTTCTCATTTTTCTTCTAGGCAATCTTCATACTCTCTCTATCTATTGGCTTGGCCGTTTACATTGTAGCATCATATGTCATAACATTGAGAGGATCGAAGCTCAATCCACACCATGGGCTAGGCGCTATCTCAAAGATTTATCTATCTATCTATTCAATTCTCATATGATGAACTTCTTCACCTCCTAGTTGGGGTGGGGGAATATGTCAATGCTACTATATTCTACTCACTTAAGGCACACTAGGTTACACCACCCAAGGGTTAGATTAGCTCACACTAGTAAAAGAACACTTATCCATTTTTCCTACTCAGATAAGAGTCCTTTTCAAGAGGGTGACAAGGTGACTTTGAGTAATGTTTTACCTCATATTTCCTCCACTACCTTCGTGCATATGATCTCTCATGCACACTTATGTAGATTAGAGAATACTAGAGAAAAATAGGATTAGGAGGCAATCACAATATGCTTGCTTGCTTGCGGGGAAGAACCAAGGTGGTGGATGAACCCGCTGCTTCATCAGCGAGATGAAGACGATTAACGCTACTTATCGGCTATGGTAAAGTCAGACGGCCCGATGGGGGAGTTGGTAGCAGAAGCTAGACATTTGCTAGCGGCCCAACATGAAAAGAAAAGAAGCGGATTGACGTGGCCGCAGTCATTCGACCTCCCCATGCTATCTGAGTGGATGCACCTCACCCTTCCACTGGCTATGCGGGGACTGGACCAATGTGATCTCGCCTTGATATTGGCGGTCTGGCTTATGGAGAAGAGACCAACTGTGGTGTGGCCTTCTCCAACCAAGAGTCACACCAAAATTCAAATATTGCAATGGTACCACGTTGAACACAAATATCGCATAGACTAGCTTGTAGAGCGGCATCCCTCCCACTTAAATAACAACTTTGTTCTCATGTTTCCCTTGGCACACAATGTAGGCCAATGATAGGTTCCTATAATGAAGAAGAGTGTCCAAAAGCACGATATTCAAAATTAGTTCCTCTAACAAATGAGTGTATGAAAGCATAATACTTCTAGAACTAACATTGTACATACACAATCTAATTTTTAGGAGGACGAGATATTCATTATGAATACCTAAATCAGTACTAAGGGCTACACATTTTAGTATTCCTAATTCTTATCTTTATCCATGGAACTTATGCAAATGATATAAACAAATGTCAACTAGCACTAAGCTTAGTGACATTTTGACTATCTTAAGGTGCTCATTCATCACCAACCTTGCCATTTTTTTAGAGAGTATCACTTCAAGCTCACTCACTTACCTTAACCACATACACAAATGTAACTGTAATACCTAATCACTCTTAATCCTATGATCGACTGCCTACAAAGACACTCCCTCTCTCTGGTCGTACGATGATCGACTCTCAAAACAACAAAATAACAATGAAGGACAGAGTACTCTAAAATAAAATTATATTAAATTAATACACTTATCGTTTCTTTTACAATGGCTTGTACCCCTTTTCATAGGTGGCACAAGAAGTTCTCTCCAAGAAACCTCAAAACTGCCTTTCGGCAAGAAACATAAAACAACAGTTATAATTACCTAATTTTTACTTGGCCTTTTACAACTATTGAGCACCTCTCATGCTTTTGCAAGTGTCACCAAAGCAATGTCAAGCAAGATGCCCTTCATAACCTTATAAGAAATATGATTGCCTTTGCCATGGATACCACAAAGGTGAAAGTATTTTTTATGGCAATCTACATATCAAAATGTGTAATAAAGTACACGGACAAGAGACTTCTCTAATACTTATTGATTGGCAGAATATGGCAGGGGGAAAACGCATAAAATCTGTAGCTACATCAGGAAAAACAAAAATAAATAAATCTAGGGAGAGCAGAAGAGAATGTTTTCAGTAAAAATGCTTTAATTTCAAATAATGTGAGACTAGAAGTCAAGCTTTAGAAACATTCATGAAGATTTGACTGAATATTTCTCCTCCTAAATTCAATGAAGGTCACATGAAAGCATCAAGAGTAATGATGAGAACCGTCCAGATAAAGGGTCTGCTACAGCTACATACACTCCGACATGAGATCAGAGCATTCTACCCAGTTGTTACCATAGCTTTTGAGAGTATGTATTATGGCAGAAATAGTTTAGAATCACAAGAGAATCCAAAGTTTACATTAGCATTGCCTGTAAATTGGATCCCAAATATTGTTATAGATAGATAATATTGAGAGAATCAAAATTATACACCATTTACTCATTCAAAGTTGCACTAGCATTGTCAATCGATCCCAAAGTACGGCTATAAAATTTGCTAGCTAGCACAATTGAATTGGGGAAGAGCAAGTTTAATTGCCAGAGGATTAAAGCAGAGCACACAGGCCTGAACATGAAAGGAAGTTGCTCATCCAGAAAAGAGACTTAGCTGAAGGTCTGTCTCCGAGGAATCATTCTCAGCTTCATCAAGATTTATGATAATGCTACTACTATTGGGGGCCTTTTGAAGCCTTAGGATCCCATTCTTTCCACAATTGGTAGAAGCAGTAGCCGTAGTATAATTAGAAGTAACAGTGTTGTTACGATCAGGAGCATCTGTCTCACTACATTCAGCTGTTGCTTGCATGGCGACCTGAATTCCAACACATTAGTTATCACACCATCTTCTATATATCTATAATATATATATAATAATTGACATCCCTACTAAAATATGTTCACAACAAGATAACCTACAGGGGTAAGTCTTGCAAAAACCTAAAAAAGTAATCCTTGCTGCTCAATTATGAATTTTCCTTGCTTTTCTTTCAAAATTAATCTATTGCTCATGCATTAAATTAGTATATCGGTCAATAATTTGATAACAGTAGTTATATAACTCCGTTTTTACCTGAAACCTTAACATTTCATTTGTCTCCGCAAGCTCTTGGCCCTAGTTAAGTATATACAAGCCACAAGAAAGCCCAAAACATACACGTTATATAGAGTAATTTTGAGCTGGTTGAGAGAGAATTATTAATAAAATTTTCTTTTGTTATTCATGAAACAGATTAGAAAGTACTCAGAGTTCACCTTCACACGCAGGGCTTCTATCTGCTCCATCACCTTTCTTGTCTGTTTTCAAATACAAAAAAAGTCTCAAGAGTTATCATGATGATATGGGTTAATCACGTTTCTTGAAGGAATTAGAATTTGTATATACAATATGCATTATAAAACCAAAGGTCTACACAATCACATAAATCCCTCTACCTATGTATCTATCTACACATAGATTTTGCGTCCAAAATGTGTCAATCTACTAAGGTTTTGCAGCCCAGTCGTTGATTGAAAAGAAAAAACCGCCCATTATTGATACATACATACATACGTATATACTATATATATATATATATATATCTTATATCGATCACTTATATGAGAACATTTATACAAGTCGTATAGAAAATGTCGTTACACAGAGATTTATAGCTGATGCTAGAATGCCAAATAGTTAGTACATATAAGTAATGTATGAACCTTTGGAAATTCTGTTTTGAGCCTAATTTTGAGATTTGGCATACTATCAAAACAATCTAGGGACACTTTTTGAGTTATAATGTTGTTGGAGCATTAAAAATTTCTTTTTTTACTAAACTTTTGTTATTTTAAATACTTATTTTCCACTTAAACCAGGTAAAAGTGGAGGCCAACAATAGGCAACGGTTCGGTTCGGTTTGACAGGCTCAAAACCGAACCCTTTAAAAATGTTGAAACCTGAAACCGAACCGACAATTTTTTTTTCAAACTGTTAAACCATTAAAACTGCGGTTTCGTGGTTCGATTTTGGTTTTCAACTTAGATCAAAATTTAATTTTTTAATTTTTAAAATTTTAAAATTTAATTTTTTTAGTTTTAAAATTTTAATTTTTTCGTTTTAAAAATTTGAATATTTTTTAAAATTTAAAGATGTTCTTGAAAATGAAAAGATTGTTTAAAAACAGTTTTTAAAAATTGTTTTTAAATAAATAAAAAAAAACAAAAACAAAAAAAAAAAAAACCGTTAAACCATTTAAACGATGGTTGCCGATTGTTAGTGGGGCCCCTAAAATAGGTTGTCTTAGGGAAAATGTGGAGTGGCTAGATTCTGAGAGTTTCCAAAAATTCTAGTGAGGATCCACTTCCTACTCTGTTCGCCCAATTAGGCAGCCAAAGAGTCCGTCCGTCCGTTCCAACCGAAGATGGAGGAACACTTACATTGTGCCTAGGACTTTGCCCAACTCTACTATTTGAGACACACTTGCTCGCACTTCTAACCCTCTTTAGTGAGTGGGAAAAAAGTGCATCTTAAGCCATGGTGTACAAAATAATAAGGTCAAGGATCTTTGGAGAAAAATGTATTATGGTCTCATCCAAAAGATGTAAGAAGAATCCAGTTAAGAAAGAAGGTACACGGTGAAAGGCAGGCCCATACATAGGGAGTGTAGTACGAGGGTTAAAAGCCAAATACCCCTCATAGGGAGAACAACCTATAGATATAATGCGGCAATTAGCGAACGAAAGAAGGTGTAATGGCTTAAACCACCAGCATGCAATGCAAACCTTGACGGGTCTCATATCGACCTATTGAAGAACCCAAGGAACAAAAAGGTTACTTTATCCTCAATTCTCTTGGGCTCTCCTACGGAACCTTAATAAATTGTCCATTTTGTTGATCGAAAAAAGACATTCACATAATTTGAAGGGTTAGCAAGTAGGTATGGGCCTGGTTCAGTTCAGTTTTTTCCTTTTTTGCCTCGAAACAAAACCAATCCATTTATAGATAACCACCACGAAATGAAACAATTTACGGACTCCCAAGCCATTTAAACCAAACCATTTAGGGGAAAGCCAAATCAAAACCAAACATAACCAAACCGTTTACAAATCTCAAATCCAAACATAGCCAAACTATTTAATCACAAATCTCAACCAAACTAAACCAAATCATTTAAGTCAAATTAATTAAAACTAAAAACCATTGAAAATTAAATAAGCATTCAAGTTGAATGGATTAAATCAATAAACAAAAAAACATGGATTAAATCATTAAGTTAATTAATCTATTAAAGTATCAGAAATAAGCAATTTAAGTTGAATGGACTAAATCATTAAACAAAAAAAAAGGGTTAAATCATTAATTTAATCTATCTATTAACCTCCCCAGCCCCTCTTCCATTCCTATCACCTTCTTTCCACCCTACCACCACCATCGCCATCGCCATCACCACCCTGAATCGCCCACTACTCGAATGTAAAGATAATGCCTACCTAAACCAAACCATATGACCAGAAAACAGTCCCTCAGCGAGTATCTCCTCCAATGTATCCACAGCGGAGTAGTGTGTCTTGAAGGCCAACCTAATTATGTTGGAGATCGGAACCTTCTCGAGCAGGCCCAGTGTAGATCGTAGAATCTAGTGGGACTGCGTGTTCTTCAAGCCCACAAAGGCAGGGATAGAGCAATTAAGAAATACTTGGTTTAATAATTCCTTTTGGAGGGTTGGAAGCGATAGAATTGCCCAAGACATTGGAAGCAATATTAATAATAAGAAAGAAGAGTCACTTATAAATACTTTATTTTTGAATCATTACTCAGTGTTAGCTACCACCTTACCCCTTGACAAAATGGCTTTTCCTTCTTTTGCCACAAGCCATGGGTTGCAAGCAAATAGCATTGGCAAAAGCAAACCTAATATATATGGGACATGGGTCACATTGCCTAACGTGTATATCTCTTTCATAATATTTTACATGCATCACAAGATTAGATTTTTTTATAGACCTTTCTTTCTTGTTTGAGCATACTCAATTGCCTCAATCATCCCTCCATCACGATTCCTCTCAGTGATCTTACTCAAATTCATACCATTTCTTTCAATCAATGGATAAATTTATGAG
Source organism: Azolla caroliniana (assembly GCF_043228905.1). NCBI lineage: Eukaryota > Viridiplantae > Streptophyta > Polypodiopsida > Salviniales > Salviniaceae > Azolla > Azolla caroliniana. The sequence goes on from NW_028230437.1 coordinate 23,321,047, forward strand.
TGTATCCTAGCAAGTTCACATTGATGATATGTAACCATAAACCTTATGTTTTTAACCTTGAGATTTAGTACCTTTGAGAACCAAACAACTATACTACTTTTGGGTTTTGATAGGATCGCACAAAAATTAAATGTGCATCTATCAAAAAGAAGTTTTGGAAGGGAAATTTATAATTAAACCTTTTGTGAATGTCATGGGCTCCTCTAAATGATACACAATGTGATCTATCTCAATGACACATTCACCAATATTTGAGGTCGTCATAGAATCAGCAGATTGTGAGCCTTTTTTGAATGTCACTATGGATAAATCATGTGCTCCTGTCTATGCCACACAATGTAATCCATCCAAAGGACAAATCCACAAAGATACGAGTTTAGTGGTGTGGGGATTAGTCGAAGGACTCTTGTTTGAAAGGACATAGCAAGGCAAAGGTTAGACTGCAAAACCTTTTGTATTGCATCGATTGCCTTTATCACAAGGATAGGGCCAATATCAACATGGTTTTTAACATGGTCATTATAATCATTAATTAGGATGAATTTGGACCAGTAAATGGAAAGGTGAATTTGACTTGCCAAACATGACTTGATCCACGGTGCATCTAAACTTGCCACCAATACACACATCATATAAATTGTGTGATATAGTTCAGTTAATGAACAAGATTTGCCAAATTTTGTTGCAAATGAGGATTTGTAACAAAATTAGGATAACACTGTTATAAAGAGGAAAGTACACTGCCTATCATTATATATGGAGGAATGAGCACCATTGCAAGTTTATGTGTTAATGTGACGTCTTAAAATTCTACTTTTTGGCAATAAATGGTCCTAACAAATTCTCAACAACTAGGCATAATTGAGGACCTCATAAATATGTCATTAATATAAAGTTTGTTTTGCATAAACTTCAATTGATATAGAGTCAAATTTGCAAGTTTGTCTAATGATTATTAGCGTTAATGAAATCTAGGAACAGGAAAGTGTCTTAAACATTAAACTTCCATCATGATGAAGTTTCCTTTTCTTTATCTAATGGTAATACATCTCCATACTCTCTGCCTAGTCATCATCCACTTGAAATTTCCCTCCAGCTTTAAACTAGGACATATAATCCCTACCAAATCTTACTTTTTGGTGTATATAGATAAGCTAAGCCCAAGAATGTATTGTGTTGATTAACAAACTTTGTATCTATTAAGATTAACTTTATTTAATGGCGATGCATTTTCATATTGTTTGACTAATATCCATCCACTTGAACAATTTCTAACGATTCATTTGACAACCTCTCTCCATTATTACATTAGGAAATGTTGTCCTTAACAGTTCTTACTTTTGAGAGCATTTAGATAAGCGAAGTCTAAAAATGATATTTTATCGACTAACAACTCTTTGTGCCTATTAAGATTAGCTTGAAAGATAATAATATAGAGATCACAAGAAATTATTTTGCATAGTTTTTATCAACCTTATATTTTAATGCGATTATCATGTAATGAATATCTCACCTTCATTGCATTTACTCGAGATATGCCAATTTCCAAATCTTTTTCTAACTTGTTTAAATCCTGGAGTAGAAGCCGTTCTAAATTATGTCCAAGCATGTTTCTGTATTCAAATTGAAAACACATTCGTCTTACTTCTCTCATATTCAATGAATTGGTTACTATAGATAAGATAGTGCACCTGTATTTGTCTTCCAATATAGTTAGCTGCTGCTTCATCTGGGTTGTTACGTGCTCCAAATACTAAAATCAAAATGTATTCAGTTAAAAGTATAAAATGTATATCCTTCATATAATTTATAAAAACATCACATCAGATAGAGATACACATATCTTCTAACATTAGTAAAGTGAGACATTTCTTGCTTTTATACGTTATGGCTACACTCATAAGCTATTGATATTCGAAAATTCAGTATATAAGTACAATGGTCCAGTGCTGAAGCTTTTGCTTTGCAAAACTTACATTGTGTTTGGATGTTCAGCCTGGATTCTTGTCGATACATATGCATTTTTGTATATTTTTACACATACATACATCATATTAACGTTTTCTCATGTGGATGGATATCTTTAAAGTCATTACTAAAAATCAATCACTACTGATTTGTATGATCGTAGGTGCTTAATGCCTTAAAAGTCATTATTAAAAAACAATCACTAGTGATTTGTATGACTGTAGGTGCTTACAATGTGTTGCACATGTATAATATTACATAGCGCAGCATCAACCAGGTAAACGTGTATGATTTGAGTTAAAGTGAAAATTCTCATAGTATTGTGATGTTGGTGGCTAAAGGATATTGTATGTCCAAGTTCATATAATATATTAAATGGAAAATTATTAGTGGGATAAAATAAAATTCAAAGAATGTTGTGTTCAAAAACATGTAAAGAATATTTAAAAGCTGTCTAATTGAAACTTCATCGCAATACCAAAAAAGTGCCTAATTGATTTTCACTCTATTCCATACCTATTGCATCTTGTTGAGGAGATGGGTCTTCCCTAGAGAACACCCCAACAAGTAAAACTCCAAGCAAGAAACATCAGAAGAACACACTCTCCTATAAAGACACAATATCCAAATTCTTGCTGAACACTTGTCCCTTGCATCTTATTGAGGAGATGGATCTTCCCTAGAGAGTTACCCCAACTAGTAAAACTCAAAGTAACCAACAAAAGCTGTCCAAATTCTTGCTAAACACTTCCCACCAATAACGTGACTTAAGTAATCTCCATAAGTTTATCACTATGTTATTTTAACCATGAAGTGGCATGGAACAACTGGCATAGCTTGTTGGCTATAATTTGTTCATTCTTACAGATTTGGCGCCACTAACCATGTTCCAATTTTATAAATGATTTATATGTGTACAATGATGGAAAAGTCAGCCAATTATGGACAATCTTCGATTTTATACCACATTTCCCTTTAAGAGGACCATGGTGTATACATATTTACTCCCATATTGAATCTAATGGCCATCAACTATCAATCCTTGACTTGGTATACACAATTTTTAGAAATAAAATATGAAATTTAAGGTTCTTTGATCCACTAATGTAGAAGGGAAAATGGCACTATTGTACTTCTCAAATATACATCCCAAAGGATGGTGGTGCCAAAACCAAAGAAATTCGATTTTATGCATTTGTGTACTTATTTGCCAGCCTTTTTGTCCATGTTTGCACATTGTTGATTTCCTTGGTAATATGTGAATCTACAAATTCAGTATACTCAAACCTCCCAATGAAACATTTGTGTACTTATTTGCCAACATTTTTGTCCATGGTTGGGCATTGTTGATTTCCTTGGTAATATGTAAATCTACAAATTCAGTATACTAAAACCTCCCAACAGTTTCATTGGAGAGTATTTATCTCATGAGGACAATCTTTAACCTTTACCTACATGTTTTACCTTCCAAAACTGCTTGGAGGTATCTCACATGATGTTTTTAATCACAAATGAACAGCATATATCTATGACAATTCGTTGGAAGAGTGTCCATGTTTCAATTTTCTAAATAAGATATAAACAGTGAAGTGTTAATATCAGACTATATATATCCAAGTTGTAATCATGCCATAAAAGAAATTATATACTTACAATCCATATGACTTAGAAGGATCACCTGTACGGAACTATGAAGGAAGCTAAGATTAGAATGGCTTTAGCCTACAATGGCGTGTTCATAGAATCTCTTTTATAAAATTACACAATTATGTGGAAGATATTGTAGCCTAAATTGTGATCATATCTGAAATTGTCTTTTGTGCTTGACAAGTAATTAAGTATAGAACGTAATTAAATTCTGAGGACAACAAAGGGCTAAGGACCAAGTTTAATGAGCCTACTCTAGAGGTTTGAGGCGGCCAGAAATCTTTGCCTTATCTGCGTTTATGGAGATGAATGCCTTTTAAGGATCTTAAGTAAATAACACAATTAGAGAGTCAAAAGAGCCCAAAAACAATACATAGGGATCTTAAGATTGCTTCATTTATTCTTAAAAAAACTAACGCATGGAAATAAGAAAAAAGCTAGCTTAGTGTCTGTCTAGACAGAATCAAAGCAGGAAACCCTACTCCAATACTGGGAGGAATTAGGGGAACCTCTTATTAGAACAATGAATGCCCAAATAAAAGATGGGGAAATTCAGCTTGATCTACATATGATGTATACACTAAGAGTCAAGGACCTAGGTTTATTCAGAGCAAAGAAACTACCTTGAATCCAACCACATAAATGTATTTAAAACCGACGCAAGTTCTGTGGACTCCATCCGACATAGTGTAGATGCCCAAGACCAAGAAGTGTCAGTAGGGCTAGAGAACCGCCCAGAGCTTGAGTTCTACTGAAGGGAGTGAAATTCAGGAACAGCCTTCATGTACCAAGTGTTTAAGGACACAGTGTGAAATTACTCGAATCTTTACCTGAGGGCCAAGGTGAGAAAACTCCCCTAAAACAACTGGATAAGCATGCAGCCCCAAGTCCATTGATAATTAAAAACGACCTAAGTTGTGAGCAGCGTTTCTATAGTTCTACGTTTGAACAACAAATCAAAGCAAAAAGATAAGCATACCTCACTATTTGTTGCTCCTCGATTTCTCTGCATGGTTTTGCAATGGTTCCTGTATCTCTCGAGTGTTTGCATCATTCTGCTCCACAATGAATGAACACAAACTCTTAGTGGCAGAATAACACGATGAAAATAAGCGTATCCAACAAATTATACTATTATATGCCTCTATAATTAAAAGAATTCTCTTATGCATCTACGAGAATAATTTTTTGTAAATGAACAAAGAAAAACAAAGAGAAATCATGCATGCATCTTTTCCACTCTTAAAAAGTATGGATAGTTTATATACTTTAATGTTTCATTAAGAGTTTCATGTATGTCTAAGCTGGATATGTTGAATTCATCAAATTTACTGAGGTGCATTGGATCTATCAAATTTACACAGTAACATTGAATTCATCAAGTTCACAGAGTTGGATTGCATCCATCAAATGTACACGGGAACATTGTATTCATGAAGTTTACAGAGTTGGATTGAATCCATCAAACTTACAAAGTAACATTGAATTCATGAGTTAAAGTAACATTATGTTACTATTATGATTTTGGGGCCACGAATAAAGTATTTCTAGGTAACGTTTGCCTTTTGAAACTATAGTAAGTAAAACTATTAAATTCGTACAAGATCTACATCTAGATCCATTTGATCCAATATGCATTATAAATATCATGTTATTTCAGCTTTTCTTTATTTTATTTTATTTTCCAAAACCACATTGTTCAATGTCTTGATATCAATTTATCTACATAATAATATGATCGTATAATATTGTTGTTTACTAATCCTTTGAGCAATAAATAATATTAATTCATTATCCATAAATTCATATAATTAGTAAGAATTTTTTCAAATACCATAAACCTCAACTTTGCTATTAGTCGGCTTTTACTATATAACTGTTCATGGTATAGAGGAAAATTAGTTTGATTTGACAGTAGGCTCGTGTAGAGTGATTTCTCATGCTACATTTGATTCTACAACTTGTGCGAATTGTTATGCAGCTAACAAGAAGAAGTTGTTTGAAGCAAATATACCATATTTATGTAAATAACCATGACGATTAATCTTTGCTTCTGCTCCACTGGTGGTAGAAGTACATAGGAAAACACAGTGTGAGTGTGGGTGTCGTTGCTAGGCTACATGAAAGTACCTACTATTCCAGTCAGAAGAGTTTTGGGCAATCCATTTAAGTCATATTACGGGATTTGATCGCTTTAAGTCTGTTTCTGTCTCATCATATTACGAGATTTGCACAATCCAAATCAGTTTCTTAGGTATGACCCCTTGAAGTCTGTTATGTCTCATCATATCGTGGGAACGGCCCAGTCCATATCGGTTTCTTAGGTATGATCTCCGACATGTTTGATATGTCTCATCATATTACGGGATATGCATTCCATAATACATTGATGCTTTTTTTACCTTTCTAACATGAATGTCTTCCGTTGGGTTTTACCTAATTCAAATGATTTTTGAACTTAACACCAAGCCATTTTGAGGTCAAATATACCCACTTACTAACCCTAGTCCACGGCATATTGCCTGGTTGATGGCAATGCACTGTTTTGGTTGTCTCTGCTCGACTGCAACTTCAAACAATCACATGAAATGATCCTCAAGAAGCATGATACAAGTCTCGTGATCAAGGTTGTAGATACATTGTACCACTATTACATCAAGAACCAATATTCAAATTTGCATCAATCAGAAAATATCAATATATAATGACAATGGTCATGGCAATGCACTTTTCTATTGGCCTTCCGTTACGAGCGCAATACCAAATGCTTGACTGCAATGTCATTATACATCATAACTTAAAAGAATCACATGAGATGATCCATAAGAAACATTATGTACGTTCCAGATGAGATCAAGGTTGTAGATATCGTGTATCGCTATTACATTGACAATCAATATTCAACATTGCATCAACCCGAAACATCATATACTAAGAATGGTTTCAACAATACATTGTGCTAACGTTCCGATACCAGCACAATATTGAATATTACAACTGCAACTTCATTATCCATCATAACTTCAAACAACCACATGAGAACATGTTCAAGAAGCCTGATATGGGTGTCATGATCAAGCTTGTACATGCATTGTAGCACTACTACATCAAGAATCAATATTCAACCTTGCATCAACTCAGAAGTATCATATAATAAGAATGGTCATGAAAATCTGAATCCTTCCCTTACTAACACAATACCAAATGCTCGACGACAAGTTCATTATCCATCATAACTTTAAGCAATCATATAAGGTGATGCTCAAGAGAAATGAGGTCAGTCTCATGATTGAGCATGAAGATACCTTTAGTACTACTGCATCAACAATCAAATTTTAATCTTGCTTCGATTGGGAAGTATCACATAACAAGAATGGTCATGGCAATGCAATATGTTGCCTTTCTATTACTAGCACAATACCAAATGCATGACTGCCAACTTCATTACCCATCGTCACTTCAAGAAATCTTTGAGAAGCATGATATAAGTCTCATGATCGAGATTGTTTTAGCACATCAAAAAGCAATGCTCAACCTTGTATCGATACAAAAGTATCATATAATAAGAACAGTCATAGCAATGCATTATGCTTGCTTTCCGTTCCTAAACAAATATGCCAAATGCTTGACTACAACCTTATTATCCATCATAACTTCAAACAATCTCACTAAGCAGTGCTTGAGAAACATGATGTAACCTCATGATCAAGCTTGTAGCTACCTTGTATTTGCATCACATTGAAAATCAATATTCAACCTTGCATCAATCAAGAAGAATCATAATAAGAATGATCATGAATATGCATTGTCTTGCGTTTCCATTACTAACACGATACCCAAATGCTTGACTACAGTGTCATTACCCATCATTAGTTCAAACAATCACACAAGGCGATCTTTGAGCCTCATGATCTAAGTCACAATGATCAAGCTTGTAGATACCTTGTAGCACTATTGCATCAAGAATCAATAGTCAACCTTGTATCAATTGAGAAGTATCATATAATAAGCATGTTGATGGTAATGCACTATGTTGCATTTCAGTCACTAGCACAATTCCCTATAAGTAACTACAACTTCATTTTCCATCATAACTTCAATCTGTCTTAGGATTAGTGCTCAAGAAACATGATGTAAGTCTTATAATTGAGCTTGTAGCCCTACTACATCAATTGATTGGGAAGAGTCATGTACAATAAGAATGCATCTATGCTCTACCTTCGATATCCATCATGTAGTCGTGAATGGCCTAGATTTTTGCTAGCTTGTATTGTTACATAGATAATTAAGAGAGAACCTAAGAACTAATTAGAACCCATCACATAGTAAGGATGGCAGACTATAACTTCAATATCCATTGTGTAGCTTCAAAAACAATTGAGGTTTATCTATTGTTACATATATTACAAATCATATATAGTCTACATATAGTATACAACTTATGATGTTTTTCATCAAAGTTTGTCACTTTATTGTCACAAGGTGTAACTTACCTAAAACTAGGCCAAAGTCTAGGAAACCATGATAATTAAGCATGTCATAACATTGAAGGTATTTTCACAAATCTTGACTATAAAAAAGAAACGTTAACATGAGTTCAATGCAAAAGAAGTTGAAGTACTTGAAGGTGCCAAGTCATTGAGTCATAAATTAAATGCACAAGAATCCATCAAAGAATCTAGTCATGTATTATTTGTCCAACAGAGATACCCTCTGGAGTTGCTAGTATATTCTTAGTTACCTAGGTACTTGGGAATCTAGAACATATCGTTTTAAAATAGGAGATCGTTGCCTACCTATGATTCTTCCCCGAAGGCATTTGTTTAATTGTTTGTATGGTTCATTGCTTCATTATGTTTGTAGTAATCAGTGTAATCTCCCTTCAAGTGCAAGTTTCACTTTCACTGTTGTAACGACATATTCGCATTCTTTTGCCCACACCGAAAGTTGACCATTGGGGCAACATAAAAAAGACAAAGACAAAGAGAAACCCACAATAGGATAGTTTAAATAATAAAAGTGAAATAGTTAAAAGTTACATGATATTAGTCTTTTATAGGTTGTTGGGATGTTATATTGGTTCGGAAGTGTTGATCAGATAAGAAAAATGGTTAAGAGATGTGCATTCATTACACAATCATCACTTTAAAAAATAGTTCATCTAAATCCTTAATTATTTAAAAACTCTCTGTTATAGATTCCCAAGCACCTAAGTATCTAAGGATCTTGTAGTAACAAAACATCCAATCTCATTGGGCAACTCAATTGGACACAAGAGACACACAGGATATTTGGGAGTTTCAAGCTCTTTTATGTCTTTATGCCCTCCAACATAAACCACCAACAATGAGCCATTTTCTAGTATAGATGAGACGATACTAACAGGGATGATGGAAGTGATGCCTTCAAACTAGGTGAGTGTACATGGAGTGCTCGCCACAAGTTGAAGTATGATTTGTGACCGACAACAATGATGGTGGTGATGGTATCATACCATCAATCATTCATGTAGAGAGTATTGGATACCAAGTTTTTTTCTCTCTTAACTTATAATATTATATTAAAAATATGCTCTCAAGATCCTATATCATTAAGTGTATGTTGATTTAGTATAGCAATGTCGTTGGGAGGACTGAAAATCCTTTGGGCAGTGGTTCAAAACCACTCCTAAACCGTGAATTATTAGGTTCAAATGTAAATTATGCAAGTGTAACTAAAACCTGAAACCTCTTTGAGTTAGAGCCACAAAGCTCTTTATATGTCCTTAAGTTGCTTTTTCGGGCAGTGGTTCAAAACCACTCCTAAACCGTGAATTATTAGGTTCAAATCTAAATTATGCAAATGGAACTAAAACTTGAAACCTCTTTGAGTTAGAGCCACAAAGCTCTTTATATGTCCTTAAGTTGCAAGAGCGAAGCAGAGAAAATGCGGCAAAGCCACTAGTGTTCACGGGAATGCATACACGAAGGCGAGAAAGCGCTGTAGCTTTCGGAGACAAGGTCGTTCATGTTCCCATCTGTGTGATGTGGGTGCCACAGTACATGCTAACCTCGCATAACTTCTCCAAGAACTTTCCATATAAAGGGATTCCGCTTTTTAATCATACTCCTGGCAACCCGTAGATTATGAGCAAGGTATCATCCAATCAGGTTAGGAATCACGAAGGCTGGAAAAGCTCGGTCGCCAAATCTCAGGGCAATCTGCATTGATGTAACGACAGAGATGGACCTACGATAACTAAACGACCTGAATAAACAACCCAACGATTAGATTCTCACGGAAATCGTCCCTCTTTAACCTCAACACCCTCCCAAAAGGATTCGTAAGGTCCATTATTGATATCTCTCATTGGATGTCCACGTATACTTTTATCTATAAGGACATCCATGGCTTCTTCCCTAATCCTCGTTCGCTGCTACTAACGCAGTCTCTGTTGATTTCTTTGAGACCAAAGCTTCGCTTCTTCTCGATAGAATCATCAGGAAGCGAATCCAGGTTTTCTCTACTCATTCAAATAGGCTAAGGCCTTTTCAGTAAGTAATTCTAATTAACATAAAAGATGCCGCCACATTGCCACTATCGACATCCTAATTCCACCAATAAAGTCGTTGACTAGGGGCTTGGCACGGATGCTATCATCGCTGATAATGAGCATGCCATAAATTTGAAATTTTCCTTCAATAATTCAAGCAATATAGAAGAGGGCCATGAAGATGCAGGATAATCAGGTCGATAAAGAATGAGGCAAGAAAGGCCGCTTGCAAAAAAGCATAAAACAATTGTGTGGGGTAAAATTAGAGGATGGCCAAGCAATAAATCAGGTCAATGATTGAGTGATCATTGAGCCAATAATCGATAATTGTTAGTTGAGAGGCAAGTAATCGCAGCACCCTAGCCCAATTGATAATTGACAACTGAGAGTCCAGCCATTGCTAAGTGATAAGTGGGCCGAAGGTTCATTACCGATCCTCAAGATGATCAGAGAGTCAAGCAATCACCAATATTCAATTATAAGAGCAAAGGATTGTCAATTATCAATATTCATCAAGCTAAGTGAAGTTGACTGATGGTAAATGAAGCAGAGAACCTAACAATGGTCGATCAATATTGAACTGTAACTAATAACTGAGGGATCACTGACTCGCCTACTCTTCATAGATGGAGACTATTGATCGTTCTTTCAAAGAGTTGAAAAGGTGGGAATGATGCTTCATCTATTGGAAAATGCAAATTAGGTATAGTAACAACCAACTTTAATGGTAGTTGTAGCATGGTTACCATAGCAATACACCACAAGATATGGAGAGAGCCTCACATTTGTGGCACTAGAGGTTGCATAAATAGGGACTGACATTCGTGGCACTAGAGGTGCATATACATTTCCATCATTGACTCTTCTAACGAATATGTAATGTCTTTAATTATTTATAAAGTCGATTTATAAACCTTGATCTTAGAGTTAACCCTCTCAAAAATATTTGGAGGGTTAACCTTAGTAAAGATTATATAGTAAGATCGCGTGGCACCCGTGCAAAGGTTGCGAAAAAGAGCTTCTTGCACCTTTTTTCTACTTTTATGTCTCATATTTTAGCTTTAAACTGTACGTATTTTAAAGGTTTCGCGAATAATTTTAGTTCACTTATTTGCTATCTATCTATACATAGAGAGAGAGAGAGAGAGAGAGAATATGTAATGGTTTTTATTATATATAAAGTCGATTTATAACCCTTGATCTTGGAATTAACCCTCTCAATATCTTTAGATACTTAGCTTTGGTAAAGATTATGCAATAAGATTCTGTGGAATCCGTGCGAAAGTTGCAAAAAACCGCTTCTTGCACTGTTTTTCTACTTTTGTATCTCATATTTTAGCTTTAAATTATTGGCATTTTAAAGGTTTTGGGTAAACAATTTTAGTTCAGTTATTTGCTCATCTATCAGAGAGTGTGTGTGTGTGGGTGAGAGAGAGAGATTACCGAAAGATATGTGTGTGTGTGTGTGAGAGAGAGAGAGATTACCGAAATAAATATGTGTGTGTGAGTGTGTGTGTGTGTGTGTGTGAGAGAGAGAGAGAGAGAGAAAGACTATTGATAATGGAAGCATCATTAAACTACTCATACACTTTATTTCCTGTATTAGTAGTACGTATGGAGAACAGTTACACTGTTGCTTTTCCAAATATATCTAGATATCGAAGCATCATAATTAAACTAATCACCACACTATTCTATATGTAGCTACATATTAAACACTGTTAGACAATTACGTTTTATGATCATATATCTATACATATTGCTAAATATTGGTGCATCATTAGACTTTAACTTTTCCATTAATATTGGGGCGTCCTGATTAAATCAATAGTCCTTTATAAGCACAATTTATGAACTAGGCATATAATATTAATTCTATTCTAATGAATGTTCAACATTTAACAATGATAACTGGGCATTAAAATGCTACTTCTCTACATAAACTAGCTAGATACTAAAGCAACCATTAAACATAAGGGGAAATTCATATATCTAAGAAATCTCATATTGCCTATTTTGGAGATTCCCTTTCATGAAAAATGAGCATTACTAAGGATATGATTAAGCAAACATCCTAACCATGAGCACATGAAAGAATGAGCCTCTAGTAAGTATAGCTAATTAGGGAATCCGGCTTCCAATAAAAACAAAGTTGAGAAATAAGAGAAGCCAATAAAAACAAAGTTGAGAAATAAGAAGTAAATTTTGATAATTAAGGCTGTCATTATCTCAAGCAGGGTATCCAATTATAAAGTAATTAATAACTATGACAATGTAATAAGCAAAACTCGTTTCTAATTATCCTAAATCAATCTTCATTAACCTCATACGTAATTGTTTTCTATGGTTTTCTTATGTATCGATGTCATAAGGAGCCTATACTTTGAGTATATATATGCATGTAAGAAATTTCGATAAATAAGTAGTTGCTTTCTCTTTTTGAAATTCTAAGACATATAAGCCTATTTTGGTAAATATCCCTAAACGTTTTTCAGGTTTTTATGGTAACTCTTGCAACATTGATGTAAACTTCATAAGGTGAATGAGAGAGGGAGAAAGGCAGTAGGCAGTGTTTTAGTTAAAGAGCCAGAGACACACATAGAGAGAGAGAGAGAGAGAGAGAGAGAGAGAGAGAGAGTATTTACTTTGAACAGAGCAAAATAATAAAATACAAGGGGGCTTTTGTATTGTCTACGTTTTATTATTTGTTCATTACTCCCATGGAAGGAATTAATGAAGAAGAAGAAAATAACACTGAACTGCCTTGTTGGAGATATAGAAGAAAAGGAAGGGTAAAAAGTGAGTAATGTACTTACTTGTTGGAGCTCGAGAACTCATACAGCTTTCCAGTGGCGGAGAAGATGATGAGTGCGATCTCTGCATCACAGAGAACTGAGAGCTGATGAGCTTTCTTGAGCAAACCATTTCGCCTCTTTGAGAAAGTAACCTGACGATTCGAAGTGTTCTCGATCCGACGAATCTGAATCTTTCCGCGATGAACTGAGCTCACATTTGCCATTAACTTATCTCCCCCCGCTAATTCTTCATTGTCTTCTTCTTCTTCTTCTGCTACTATGTCTTCTTGACCTCTCTTATTATTTCCTCCTCTTTTGGTTCCCCTATCTTTGTTGTGATTAATACTTTGAAGAGTAGTATTTACTCCTTGATCACCATTAACTACATCAACATTAATTATGTTGTTGCTGGAACTCATGATGATGCCTGCTGTATTAAAATTTCTTTGCCTTTTTTATTCCTCCTCTCGCTCAGCTTAATATGGTTATCTACTGGTTCATTGATATAGTGACTCTGAAAGCTTTTCTGATACTCAAAACATGATTATTACTGTGTTTCTGATACTTTTCGGCAGCACAGAAACGATTGTTTGCGAATTAATGTAGTTTCTTCCTTCTGCAAAAAGTCGGTTTACCCTAACTCTATTGATAATCTCACCTCTTCGTTACTTATATTTGTTGCTTCCTTGATTCAATAATATTTATTAAGAGTTAACACAGTGCTTGGAAACGGCCGTTTTGATAAAGTGTGCAGCCATTTTGATAAAGTCTTAGACACGCCCTAGATTTCAATAACGTTTCCGATCTTCGATTTGATTATAATTAGTTATGCATACATCTATGAAACTTTCAGAAACAATTACTGCCACTGCTCAGAAACGACCATTTCATTTGCAGTTAATGACGATCTTCTCTTTTGTTTGAAATTATAAGCAGAAAGAAGACCTCATCATCGCGTCCCAGCAAAGGTTAGATGTTGATTAATACAGCAGATTATAGAGTATTCAATGCCAAGGAATTAGATATGGCACCAAAATACAACCACTGATCAAATTGTTATCAAATGGGACTCTGCGCGTTCCTTAAGTGAGTATAGTACTTCAGTAAACGACGGGTTCTGATTGCTCATGCTATGATTCAACTGCTGTTTCCTCGGTGTTGAGTAAACAATCAAAACTTTTCAGTCAAATGATAGGTATCAGTCCATGTAGTGATCAGATCGGCCGTTCCGCCTTTGTGGACAGACAAGCTACAGATTTCTCAGCCTTCCTAATTTTGATGAAAAAGTTAATATAAGAGATTCAAAATGGAAGGCTCGAGGGAAAACTTGTTCGTTATTTGCGTTTTCCCTGTATCATTCCCTGCAGATAACTATAATCTGCTGTTTCTATCTTGTGCAAAAGAAGAAAGAAGAAAATCTGCAGAACAAAGGAAAACTATTAGCTCTTTGGAAAAGAAGAGGACAAAGAAAATCTGCAGAAAAAGAGGAAGACTACTAACTCTTTGGAAAAGAAGAGGTCAAGGAAAGTATGTAGAAAAGATTTAGAAGAAGACGATGAAGAAGAAAATATGGAGGGAAAAAGGATATTAAATCTGCAGAAGAAGAAAATATGCAGAAAAAAGACTAATTAGAAGAAGATGAAAAGGAAAATATGCAGAGAAGATAACCATTAATTCTGCAGAAAAAAAGGACTAATCAGAAGAAGGAAATATGCAGGAAAAAAACTATTATTTCTGTAGAAGAATAAAATCTGCAGAAAAAAAAAACGAGTATTTATATGAAGATGAAGAAAATATGCAGGGAAGAAAGACTATGAATTCTAAAGAAGAAGAAAATATGTCGAAAAAAAGACGATTAATTGTGTAGAGGAAAGATCTAGGCGAAGAAAATCTGCAAAGGAAAAAAAAGAAGCAAACTTTTGAATCGTAAAACGACGAAGAAGAGTGATTCAGAAAGAGGATATGGAAACCTGCGGGAAAAAAGCAAGAAAACGAAATACGAAGCAGAAAGGCGGAAGAAAAAAAAAAAGAAGGAAAGAGAAAATGAAGCGAAAAAAATGAAACAGCAGCAGAAGAAGAAGAAGAAGAAGAAATATGAAGCAGACACGCGTGTCTGCGGAGGAATAAGAAAACTACAGAGAAAATGAAGAGAAAAAAACAAGGCAAACGACAAAATGAAACAGCAGCAGAATCAAAAGCAGAAGCAGAAGCAGCAGAAGCAGAAGCAGAAGCAGAAGCAGAAGGAGGAGGAGGAGGAGGAGGAGGCAAGATCTGCAAAAGATTAAATGAAGAAAGAATTACTTGCAGGAAATAAAACTTAAGAAGTCCATGCTTAAGGTAATGAAGAAGAAGAAGAAGAAGACAGATATTATTGCAGAAAGGCACATGAATAAGCAGGAGAAGAAGGCAGATAAGGAGAGAGAGAGAGAGAGAGAGAGAGAGAGATCAGATTAACAGGAAGAAGGAGACAATGAAGAAGGAAATGAGGAAGAAGAAGAGGAGGAAGACAAATGAGGATGTGAAAAAATAAAAGCAGATTAGAAGAAGAAGAAAGAGAAGAAAGAGAAGGAAGATTTGCTGGAGACAGAGAGGGGCAAACTCGCAGAAGTAGGGGTTCTTCTCCGTCCATCTGATTCTACTACTACTGTTACTACCTTTTTCCTTTTTCCCTTATGTTTTTTTTTGTTTTGTTTAATAGTATTTGTTTTTTCTCTCCCCTCCCCCCCATACTTTCTCGTTTTTTTGGGCTTTCGCTTTTTATTTATTTATGTGTCTACATTTCGTTTAGGACGTGAAAGGTGCTAAAATGGAGGTGCGGGTTTTCTATGCAGATTAAATATGGAAAACGTGTGGAAATGGCGAGACAAACCCCACCACTCCCCCCCTTTCTTCTTTGTCACGTGACACTCGTCAGAAACACTATAAATGGGCATCAATATATGTATGTATATAATAAATAAATAAATAAATAAACTATACATTATTTATCTCCTCCTCTTTCTCTCTCTCTTTCTTTTATGTTCACAATTCACATTCACATCAAGCGTCCTATCCCCAAATTTCCATCATGTTTTCTTTTCCTTTTTTTCTCTGATTTCTGGTCTTTACATTTTATTGATTCGTTTTTATTTTGCTGGATGAGACCTTTGCCCCCCCCCCCCCACACAAATCATGGATTTTTGGAGGGAAGCCACGCTAAATTCAGGAGAGAGAGAGAAGAAAAAAGAAAGATGAACCAGACCCATAGGGCCATATGTATTCAAGCTAAATGTGGAAGAACGTAGATGAAACGTAAAAAAGAGTTCTATCATTTTGAAAATTGAAGCCCACTTTTTGAAGTATGTATGTATCATGATTGGCTGACAAAAACATAAAACAATAATCAAAATAGGTCGGCATGCTAAATTAAGCAGTGGAGCTAGAATTAGACCAAGCTAGAAGGTAAATATAGAAGTTTAGGGAGTGTCTTGGACATATGAATGATGTATGTATGTATATGAAGCAGATTCACAAAGTCCATATTTGGAAACGAAGCTAAATGTGGAAGTGATGTTATCCAGCATAGGCTTCAAAGTTCACATCATAAACTTCATCTTCTTCTGCCGTTTCGTTTGTCGAAGTTTTTGCTTGGCTGCCAAACTTGCCTTTCATTTTGAAAGCCCTTGATTATCTACCGCGTTTTCATGCCAACAGCAGTAGGAGAGAAGCTACTCCAGAAATATTAGGGCATAAGAAATGGAGTTCAAGAAAACCAATCTTGCTGTTTTTAATTCAACTCAGACAAAAAGATGGAGTTTGTGTCCCAAACTTGGGGATACATATGGAAAAAGTTTGTTTACAGTTAGTTATAAGCGCGTTTTTTCCATAGCCTTGCTCTCCCGAGAAAATTTACAGGGATTCTGAAGGAATACTCAGAGAGCTCCGCAGTTTCTGTTCTGTTCTGTCTATCTTATGAATCCACAACTCCAAAAACAAATCGGCCAAAGTGCGAACGGGAAAAACATGGGAATTCGGTTTGTTTTTAATTCCAATTTCTTCGGATATGGCTGCTCCTCCTGCATCTTTCCCTTGGCACTAAAAGAAAAAGCACCATAAATGTTTCTGCCCATCGCTTGTAAGAGAACAACAACAACAACAATAACAACAACAAAAGAAAGAAAGAAAAGGTATAATTTAAAAACGGGCTTCTAAATTTAGCACATTCTGTTCGAAAATTTTCCAAAGATAAACACGCTTTCGAAATGGTTGAGGGTACCAAAAGGAGGGATGTCTTTTCATCAGAGTGCCAGATACGGCGTGATGCTCTCTGCCACTATCTCTCTCTGTCTGCCACGGATTGGTTCCCTTTGTTAAACTTGCCGGGTCTTAAGTTTTAACTTTAAAAGGAGAGAATGAGACAGCCACAACGTGACAAAACATTGGGTCTTTTTCACTCCCTCCCTTTCAATGGATTATTAAATCCCACCCCCCCCCACCCGACCCCCCATATGAGCTTCTTCATGTTTATGTGCATTCAATATGTCGAGGGTATTTCACTAACAAATACTTAGCCAAAATAGAACATTGACAAAAAACAAAAACATCTATCTTACACATACATAGTAACATATACATACATCTACACCAATCTTATGAAGGCTCGATCTCGAAGTCTCGATCCGAAAAGGCTCAATCTGGAAGGCTACACATACATAGTAACATATACATACATCTACACCAATCTTATGAAGGCTCGATCTGGAAGTCTTGATCCGAAAGGCTCAATCTGGAATGCTCTGATATGAATGCATATTTGCCACACTACAAAACAATCCCACTTCCAGGAACGACAATCTATTCCGTTGAGTGGATCATCTCATGTGGTCCATAATCTCTATGGTACATCTTTAGTAGGTTGAGTGATGGAGAAGAGTTCAAGGAAAATCGATGTAATGGACTTATCTTGTTAATCGTCAATCAAGTATGTATACCAACAACTGCAACTGCACAATCGCTTGTCGAAATTACTTGGATGTTGCAAATTTACATGCTAGCTAGTTATGATGCAAAAGTTATACAATAAAGCAT